>NW_025727531.1:0-285337 GCF_021461385.2 Schistocerca piceifrons
TGTTTTGAACCATTTATGTGACACTAGTTATAGATTCCGATGCTTCACTTCAGGTTTACTGTATTCCTCCGACGTTCTTATTGACGATGAAACACAGAAATTGCATCGGAATTAAATACAAAAGGCACAATGCCGACTTAAGTATATGTAGACTGACTCATCGTACTGCCTATGTTTTGAACCATTACTGTGACACTAGTTATAGAATCCGATGCTTCATTTCAGGTTTACTGTATCCCTTGGACCTTCTTATTGACGATGAAACACTGAAATTGCATCGGAATTAAATACAAAATGCACAATGCCGACTTAAGTACAAGAAGACTGACTCTTCTTACTGTCCGTGTTTTGAACCATTCCTGTGACACTAGTTATAGATGCCGATGCTTCACTTCAGGTTTACTGTATCCCTCAGATCTTCTTGTTGACGATGAAACACCGAAATTGCATCGGAAATAAATAGATAAGGCACAATGCCGACTTAAGTACAAGAAGACTGACCCTTCTTACTGTCTATGCTTTGAACTATTCCCGTGACAATAGTTATGGATTCCGATGCTTCACTTCAGGTTTACAGTATCCCTCTGACCTTCTTATTGACGATGAAACACAGAAATTGCATCGGAATTAAATAGAAAAGGCACAATGCCGACTTATATACAAGAAGATTGACTCTTCTTACTGACTATGTTTGAACCATTCCTGTGACACTAGTTATGGATTCCGATGCCTCACTTCAGGTATACTGTATCCCTCTGACCTTCTTGTTGACGATGAAACACAGAAATTGCATCGGAATTAAATACAAATGGCACAATGCCGACTCAAGTACAAGAAGACTGACTCTTCTTACTGCCTATGTTTTGAACCATTCCTGTGACACTAGTTATCGATTCCGATGCTTCACTTCAGGTTTACTGTATCCCTCTGACCTTCTTATTGACGATGAAACACAGAAATTGCATCGGCATTAAATAGAAAAGGCACAATGCCGATTTAAGTACAAGAAGACTGACTCTTCCTACTTTCTATGTTTTGAACCATTCCTGTGACACTAGTTATAAATTCCGATTATTCACTTCAGGTTTACTATATCCCTCTGAACTTCTTATGGACGATGAAACACAGAAATTGCATCGGAATTCAATTAAAAGGCACAATGCCGACTTAAGTACAAGAAGACTGACTCTTCTTACTGACTATGCTTTGAGCCATGCCTGTGACACTAGTTATAGATTCCTATGCTTCACTTCAGGTTTACTATATCCCTCTGACCCTCTTATTGACGATGAAACACAGAAATTGCATCGGAATTAAATACAAAAGGCACAATGCCGACTTAAGTACAAGAAGACTGTCTCTTCCAACTCTCTATGTTTGAACCATTCCTGTGACACTAGTTATAGATTCCGATGCTTCACCTCAGGTTTACAGTATCTCTCTGACCTTCTTATTGATGATGAAACACAGAAATTGCATTGGAATTAGATTCAAAATGCACAATGCCGACTACAGTGCAAAAGGACCGACTCTTCTTATTGTATATGTTATGAACCATTTCTGTGACACTAGTTATAGATTCCGATGTTTCACTTCAGGTTTACTGTATCCCTTATACCTTCTTATTGACTACGAAACACAGAAATTGCATCTGAATTAAATAGAAAAGGCACAATGCTGACTTAAGTACCAGGAGACTGACTCTTCCTACTGTCTATGATTTGATCCATTCCTGTGACACTACTTATAGAATCCAATGCTTCATTTCAGGTTTACTGTATCCCTTGGACCTTCTCATTGACGATGAAACACAGAAAGTGCAACGGAATTAAATAGAATAGGCACAATGAAGACTTAAGTACCAGGAGACTAACTCTCCCTACTGTCTATGTTTTGAACCATTTCTGTGACACTAGTTACAGATTCCGATGGTTCACTTCAGGTTTACTGATCCCTCTGACCTTCTTATTGACGATGAAACACAGAAATTGCGTCGGAATTAAATACAAAAGGCACAATGCCGACTTAAGTACAAGAAGACTGACTCTTCTTACTGTCTATGTTTTGAACCATTCCTGTGACACTAGTTATAGAATCCTATGCTTCACTTCAGGTTTACTGTATCCCTTGGGCCTTCTTATTGACGATGAAACACAGAAATTGCATCGGAATTAAATAGAATAGGCACAATGCCGACTTAAGTACAAGAAGACTGACTCTTCCTATTGTCCATGCTTTGAACCATTCCTGTGACACTAGTTATAGATTCCGATGCTTCACTTCAGGTTTACTGTATCCCTCTGATCTTCTTGTTGACGATGAAACACCGAAATTGCATCGGAAATAAATAGATAAGGCACAATGCCGACTTAAGTACAAGAAGACTGACCCTTCTTACTGTCTATGATTTAAACAATTCCTGTGACAATAGTTATGGATTCCGATGCTTCACTTCAGGTTTACAGTATCCCTCTGACCTTCTTATTGACGATGAAACACAGAAATTGCATCGGAATTAAATAGAAAAGGCACAATGCCGACTTACATACAAGAAGACTGACTCTTCTTACTGACTATGTTTGAACCATTCCTGTGACACTAGTTATGGATTCCGATGCCTCACTTCAGGTTTACTGTATCCCTCTGACCTTCTTATTGACGATGAAACACAGGAATTGCATCGGAATTAAATAGAAAGGGCACAATGCCGACTTAAGTAGAAGATGACGGACTCTTCCTACATTCTATGATTTGAACCATTCCTGTGACACTAGTTTAGAATCCGATTCATCACTTCAGATTTACTGTATCCCTCTGACCTTCTTATTGACGATGAAACACAGAAATTGCATCGGAATTAAATACAAAGGGCACAATGCCGACTCAAGTACAAGAAGACTGACTCTTCTTACTGCCTTTGTTTTGAACCATTCCTGTGACACTAGTTATCGATTCCGATGCCTCACTTCAGGTTTACTGTATCCCTGTGACCGCCATATTGATGATGAAACACAGATATTGCATCGGAATTAAATAGAAAACTCACAATGCCGACTTACGTACAAGAAGACTGACTCTTCCTACTGTCTATGCATTGAACCAATCCTGTGACACTAGTTATAGATTCCGATGCTTCACTTCAGGTTTACTGTATACCTCTTACCTTCTTATTGACGATGAAACACAGAAATTGCATCGGAATTAAATAGAAAAGGCACAATGCGACTTAAGTACAAGAAGACTGACTCTTCTTACTGACTATGTTTGAACCATTCCTGTGAAAATAGTTACAGATTCCGATGATTCACTTAAGGATCACTGTATATCTTGGACCTTCTTATTGACGATGAAACACAGAAAATGCATCGGCATTAAATACAAAATGCACAATGCCGACTTAAGTACAAGAAGACTGACTCTTCCTACTGTCTATGTTTTGAACCATTCCTGTTACACTAATAATAGATTCTGATGCTTCACTTCAGGTTTACTGCATCCCGTGGACCTTCTTATCGACGATGAAACACAGAAATTGCATCGGAATTAAATACAAAAGGCACAATGCCGACTTAAGTACAAGAAGACTCACTCTTCCTACTGTCTATGCTTTGAACCATTCCAGTTACACTAGTAATGGATTCCGATGCTTCACTTCCGGTTTACTGTATACCTCTTACCTTCTTATTGACGATGAAACACAGAAATTGCATCGGAATTAAATAGAGAAAGCACAATGCCGACATACGTACAAGAAGACTGACTCTTCTTACTGACTATGTTTTGAACCATTCCTGTGACAATAGTTATAGATTCCGATGCTTCACTTAAGGTTTACTGTATCTCTTGGACCTTCTTATTGACGATGAAACACAGATATTGCATCGGAATTAAATACAAAATGCACAATGACGACTTAAGTACAAGAAGACTGACACTTCTTACTGACTATGTTTTGAACCATTTATGTGACACTAGTTATAGATTCCGATGCTTCACTTCAGGTTTACTGTATTCCTCCGACGTTCTTATTGACGATGAAACACAGAAATTGCATCGGAATTAAATACAAAAGGCACAATGCCGACTTAAGTATATGTAGACTGACTCATCGTACTGCCTATGTTTTGAACCATTACTGTGACACTAGTTATAGAATCCGATGCTTCATTTCAGGTTTACTGTATCCCTTGGACCTTCTTATTGACGATGAAACACTGAAATTGCATCGGAATTAAATACAAAATGCACAATGCCGACTTAAGTACAAGAAGACTGACTCTTCTTACTGTCCGTGTTTTGAACCATTCCTGTGACACTAGTTATAGATGCCGATGCTTCACTTCAGGTTTACTGTATCCCTCAGATCTTCTTATTGGCGATGAAACACCGAAATTGCATCGGAATTAAATACAAAAGGCACAATGCCGACTTAAGTACAAGAAGACTCACCCATCATACTGTCTATGTTTTGAACCATTCCTGTGACACTAGTTATAGATTCCGATGCTTCACTTTAGGTTTACAGTATCCCTCTGACCTTCTTATTGACGCTGAAACACAGAAATTGCATCGGAATTAAATAGAAAAGGCACAATGCCGACTTAAGTACAAGATGACTGACTCTTCTTACTGACTATGTTTTCAACCATTCCTGTGACGCTAGTTATAGATTCCGATGCCTCACTTCAGGTTTACTGTATCCCTCTGACCTTCTTATTGACGATGAAACACAGAAATTGCATCGGAATTAAATAGAAATGACACAATGCCGACTTAAGTACAAGAAGACTGACTCTTCCTACTTTTTATTCTTTGAAACATTCCTGTGACACTAGTTATAGATTTCGATTCTTCACTTCAGGTTTACTGTATCCCTCTGACCTTCTTATTGACGAATGAAACACAGAAATTGCATCAGAATTAAATAGAAAAGGCACAATGCCGACTTAAGTACAAGAAGACTGATTCTTCTTACTGTCAATGTTTTGAACCATTCCTGTGACACTAGTTATAGATTCCGATGCTTCACTTCAGGTTTACTGTATCCCTCATACCTTCTTAATGACGATGAAACGCAGAAATTGCATCGGAATTAAATACAAAAACGCACAACGCCGACTTAAGTACCAGAAGACTGACTCTTCCTACTGTCCATGTTTTGCAACCATTCCTGTGACACTAGTTATAGATTCCGATGCCTCACTTCAGGTTTACCGTATCCCTCTCACCTTCTTATTGACGATGAAACACAGAAATTGCATCGGAATTAAATAGAAATGGCACAATGCCGACTTAAGTACAAGAAGACTGACTCTTCTTACAGACTATGTTTTGAACCATTCCTGTGAAAATAGTTATAGATTCCGATGATTCACTTAAGGTTCACTGTATATCTTGGACCTTCTTATTGACGATGAAACACAGAAAATGCATCGGCATTAAATACAAATTGCACAATGCCGACTTAAGTACAAGAAGACTGACTCTTCCTACTGTCTATGTTTTGAACCATTCCTGTTACACTAATAATAGATTCTGATGCTTTACTTCAGGTTTACTGCATCCCGTGGACCTTCTTATCGACGATGAAACACAGAATTTGCATCGGAATTAAATACAAAAGGGCACAATGCCGACTTAAGTACAAGAAGACTCACTCTTCCTACTGTCTATGATTTGAACCATTCCAGTTACACTAGTAATGGATTCCGATGCTTCACTTCCGGTTTACTGTATACCTCTTACCTTCTTATTGACGATGAAACACAGAAATTGCATCGGAATTAAATAGAGGAAAGCACAATGCCGACATAAGTACAAGAAGACTGACTCTTCTACTGACTATGTTTTGAACCATTCCTGTGACAATAGTTATAGATTCCGATGCTTCACTTAAGGTTTACTGTATCTCTTGGACCTTCTTATTGACGATGAAACACAGATATTGCATCGGAATTAAATACAAAATGCACAATACCGACTTAAGTACAAGAAGACTGACACTTCTTACTGACTATGTTTTGAACCATTTATGTGACACTAGTTATAGATTCCGATGCTTCACTTCAGGTTTACTGTATTCCTCCGACGTTCTTATTGACGATGAAACACAGAAATTGCATCGGAATTAAATACAAAAGGCACAATGCCGACTTAAGTATATGTAGAACTGACTCATCGTACTGCCTATGTTTTGAACCATTACTGTGACACTAGTTATAGAATCCGATGCTTCATTTCAGGTTTACTGTATCCCTTGGACCCTCTTATGACGATGAAACACTGAAATTGCATCGGAATTAAATACAAAAAGCACAATGCCGACTTAAGTACAAGAAGACTGACTCTTCTTACTGTCCATGTTTTGAACCATTCCTGTGACACTAGTTATAGATGCCGATGCATCACTTCAGGTTTACTGTATCCTTCAGATCTTCTTATTGGCGATGAAACACCGAAATTGCATCGGAATTAAACACAAAAGGCACAATGCCGACTTAAGTACAAGAAGACTGACCCATCATACTGTCTATGTTTTGAACCATTCCTGTGACACTAGTTATAGATTCCGATGCATCACTTTAGGTTTGCAGTTTCCCTCTGACCTTTGTATTGACGATGAAACACAGAAATTGCATCGGAATTAAATAGAAAAGGCACAATGCCGACGTAGGTACAAGAAGACTGACTCTTCTTACTGACTATGTTTTCGACCATTCCTGTGACGCTAGTTATAGATTCCGATGCCTCACTTCAGGTTTACTGTATCCCTCTGACCTTCTTATTGACGATTAAACACAGAAATTGCATCGAATTAAATAGAAATGACACAATGCCGACTTAAGTACAAGAAGACTGACTCTTCCTACTTTCTATTCTTTGAAACATTCCTGTGACACTAGTTATAGATTCCGATTCTTCACTTCAGGTTTACTGTATCCCTCTGACCTTCTTATTGACGATGAAACACAGAAATTGCATCGGAATTAAATAGAAAAGGCACAATGCCGACTTAAGTACAAGAAGACTGATTCTTCTTACTGTCAATGTTTTGAACCATTCCTGTGACACTAGTTATAGATTCCGATGCTTCACTTAAGGTTTACTGTATCCCTCATACCTTCTTATTGACGATGAAACACAGAAATTGCATCGGAATTAAATACAAAACGCACAACGCCGACTTAAGTACCAGAAGACTGACTCTTCCTACTGTCTATGTTTTGAACCATTCCTGTGACACTAGTTATAGATTCCGATGCCTCACTTCAGGTTTACTGTATCCCTCTGACCTTCTTATTGACGATGAAACACAGAAATTGCATCGGAATTAAATAGAAATGGCACAATGCCGACTTAAGTACAAGAAGACTGACTCTTCCTACTTTCTATTTTTGAAACATTCCTGTGACACTAGTTATAGATTCCTATGCTTCACTTCAGGTTTACTATATCTCTCTGACCCTCTTATTGACGATGAAACACAGAAATTGCATCGGAATTAAATACAAAAGGCACAATGCCGACTTAAGTACAAGAGGACTGTCTCTTCCAACTCTCTATGTTTGAACCATTCCTGTGACACTAGTTATAGATTCCGATGCTTCACTTCAGGTTTACTGTATCCCTCTGACCTTCTTATTGACGATGAAACACAGAAATTGGATCGGAATTAAATACAAAAGCACAATGCCGACTTAAGTAAAAGAAGACTGACTCTTCTTACTGTCTATGTTTTTGAACCATTCCTGTGACACTAGTTATAGAATCCTATGCTTCACTTCAGGTTTACTGTATCCCTTGGCCTTTTTATTGACGATGAAACACAGAAATTGCATCGGAATTAAATACAAAAGGCACAATGCCGACTTAAGTACAAGAAGACTGACTCTTCCTATTGTCCATGTTTTGAACCATTCCTGTGACACTAGTTATAGATTCCGATGCTTCCCTTCAGGTTCACTGTATCCTTGGACCTTCTTATTGACGATGAAACACAGCAATTGCATCCGAATTTAATACAAAAGGCACAATGTCGACTTAAGTAAAAGAGGACTGACACTCTCACTTTCTATGATTTGAACCTCTGCTGTTACTCCAGTTGTAGATTCCGATGCTTCACTTCAGGTTTACTGTACACCTTGCACCTTCTTGTTGACGATGAAGCACAGAAATTGCATCCGAATTTAATACAAAAGGCACAATGCAGACTTACGTACAAGAGACGGACACTCTCACTTTCTATGATTTGAACCTCTCCTGTGAGTCCAGTTTTAGATTCCGACTGCTTCACTTCAGGTGTACTGCATCCCTTGCATCTTCATATTGACAATGAAAACACAGATATTGCATCCGAATTTAATACAAAAGGCACATTGCCGACTTAATTACAAGAGGACTGACGCTCTCACTTTCTACGATTTGAACCTCTCCTGTGAGTCGAGTTTTAGATTCTGATGCTTCACGTCAAGATTACTGTATATCTTGCACCTTCTTATTGACGATGAAACACAGAAATTGCATGCGAATTAGATACAAAAGGCACAATGCCGACTTAAGTAAAAGAGGACTGACACTCTCACTTTCTGTGATTTGAACCTCTCCTGTCAGTCCAGTTTTAGATTCCGATGCTTCACTTCAGGTCTACTGTATACCTTGCACCTTCTTATTGACGATGAAACACAGAAATCGCATCCGAATTTAGTAAAAAAGGCACAATGTAGACTTAAGTAAAAGAGGACTGACACTCTCACTTTCTGTGATTTGAACCTCTCCTGTCAGTCCAGTTTTAGAGTCCGATGCTTCACTTCAGGTTTACTGTATACCTTGCACCTTCTTATTGACGATGAAACACAGAAATGGCATCGGAATTAAATTCAAAAGGGCACAATGCGGACTTAAGTACACGGGGACTGACACTCTAACTGTCTATGTTTGAACCTCTCATGTGAGTCCAATTTTAGATTCCGATGCTTCACTTCAGGTTTACTGTATACCTTGCACCGTCTTATTGACGACGAAACACAGAAATTGCATCCGAATTTAGTACAAAAGGCACAATGCAGACTTAAGTAAAAGAGGACTGACACTCTCACTTTCTCTGATTTTAACATCTCCTGTCAGTCCAGTTTTAGATTCCGATGCTTCACTTCAGGTTTACTGTATACCTTGCACCTTCTTATTGACGATGAAACACAGAAATCGCATCCGTAATTTAGTACAAAAGGCACAATGCAGACTTAAGTAAAAGAGGACTGACACTCTCACTTTCTGTGATTTGAACCTCTCCTGTCAGTCCAGTTTTAGATTCCGATGCTTCACTTCAGGTTTACTGTATACCTTGCACCTTCTTATTGACGATGAAACACAGAAATGGCATCGGAATTAAATTCAAAAGGCACAATGCGGACTTAAGTACACGGGGACTGACACTCTAACTGTCTGTATTTGAACCTCTCATGTGAGTCCAATTTTAGATTCCGATGCTTCACTTCAGGTTTACTGTATCCCTTGGACCTTCTTATTGACGATGAAACACAGAAATTGCATCCGAATTTAATACAAAACGTACAATGCCGACTTAAGTAAAAGAGGACTGACACTCTCACTTTCTGTGATTTGAACCTCTCCTGTCAGTCCAGTTTTAGATTCCGATGCTTCACTTCTGGTTTACTGTATACCTTCTGTGGTGTCACCGCCAGACACCACACTTGCTAGGTGGTAGCTTAAATGGGCCGCGGTCCATTTAGTACATGTCGGACCCGCGTGTCGCCACTGTGTGATCGCAGACCTAGCGCCACCACAAGGCAGGTCTCGAGATACGATAGAGCACTCGCCCCAGTTGTTCGACGACATTGCTAGCGACAATACGGACAAAGCCTTCCTCTTCATTTGCCGAGAGACAGTTAGAATAGCCTTCTGCTAAGTCCATGGCTACGACCTAGCAGGGCGCCAATTGAACAGTGCATGTATCTTACTTGTCGCATTTGTGTAGTCAAGAGAGATGTATCACAAGGAGTCATTAAAGTTAAGTATATTCCAAAGCTACTTATTTTCTTGATAGCAGTCATAACGTATCTTGTTCCCAGAATTCACGCCCGTCTGCGTTAGATAGCGTGCCTATCGGCCCCCTCAAAATAACACTATGTCGGCACTTCTGTCGACACATCATTTGGCGACGAGGATGGGGTAACTATTGGATGGTACCAAGAAAAGTACGTAGCTGGTCTATTTTCCTCTCGCAGTTCCGCTACGGTATCTTGTATCGGTCCACTGCTAAGCACGGAAACGCCGATGCGTTGTCCCGTTTGCCGGTTGCTGCGGATAAAGCATTCGATTCTTCCGAACTTTGCTTGCATATTCATTGATTCGGAAACCCGATGAAGTGGTCGAATCGTTTTTGATTGATTTTCGTCGTGTGGCTACAGCCACAGCTGCTGACCCTGTCCCTTGCTACTGTTTTGCGTTTTGTTGATACGCAATGGCCTTTGTCAAAGTCACGGATCGAGGATCTGTTGGTTCGCATATTTTTTGCTCACAGGGAGAGACATTTTGTTCGACGTGGTGTATTGTTGTTGCGTTCTGATAGTGATCAGTCCAGAGTCGTGGTCCCACGTTCGTTACAGTCCTCTGTTTTACGGCTGCTTCACCAAGGACATTGGGGTATAGTGCGAACGAAACAACTTGCTCGTCAGCACTGTACTTGGTTCGGAATAGATGCTGCGATTACGAATAAGTGTTCTTCTTGCATGGCGTGTGCCGACCAACAATCCGCACCGCCGCGGAAAGTCTTTGCATGGCCAAAAGCCACTTCCCCTTTGCAACGCTTGCACATTGATTTTGCTGGTCCATTTTGGAATGCTCGATGGTTGGTTCTGGTCGATGGTCGATGCCTTCAGTAATTTTCCTTTTGTTGTCCGGATGTCTTCCACGACGTCCTCCGCCACCATCCAAGCGTTGTCTGGTATCTTTTGCATTGAAGGTCTTCCGCAGACTATTGTTTCCGACAATGGGCCACAATTCATGTCCGCAGAATTTCAGTCATTCTGCCAGGCCAATGGTATTGAACATCTGACATCCGCGCCGTTTTCACCTCAGTCAAACGGTGCCGCTGAACGATTGGTCCGGAAAGTCACAGATGGTGAAATTGAAAGAGTCGCATTCTCGGGAGGACGCATTGTTGCTCTTTTTGTCTTCGTATCGCTCTCAGCCCCGAGTTGGTCGCTCGCCGGCTGAGTTGCTCCACGGTCGTCCTCATCGCACCTTGATGTCTTAGCTGCATCCGCCGCATCAGGTTCCTGTGCAGCGGCAGACTCCTGCTTTTGGTCCAGGCGACGTTGTCTTTTATCGCAACTATCGAGCTTCACGGCGTTGACTCGCAGGGCGCATTCTTCGCTGCCTCGGCCGCGCGATGTATTTGGTTTTGGGGGCCTCTGGTGAGGTGCGTCGGCATCTCAATCAGCTGCGCCTCTGTCGTCGCACGGGTTCTGCCGCTCCCCGTCTGTTTCAGCGACGGTGCCGTACGGTCAGCGCCCTGGGGACCCATCTACTCGCTCGCCTCATCCCCAGGTGTTACCGACGATGCCTTCCAATTTGCCCCATGGAACGTGCCGCCGCAGCAGCCGCCGCCGCCGCCGCCGCCGCCGCCGCCTGTTCTCCCTCCGGCGCCGCCCGCATTAGAGGCTTCGCTGCAGCCGCCAAGCGCCTCCCTGGGTCACGCGCCGCCGATCGCTTCCCGTTACCAGCCGTCCGCCGCCATGGACTTCTTGCCCGCTCCGGACCACATGACGTCATCGCGCGTCGGGTACCCCGACGCAATGGAGGTCGACCCTTCGGCCCCTCCTGTCTCATTACGGGCGCATACCCCGCATGTTGACGTGCTCCCTGGACTTGGTTTTCAGGCGTTTCCTCAATTCCCTCGGAACGAATGGCCGGGTGCGGGTGGCACAGCCTCGCCTGTTGTTAGGCTCCCCCCCTCATCGCATACGTCAACATGGGGTACTCCCCACGGCGGGCGGAAGCCTTATCACACGACCGTTCGCCAATTTGCCGCGGAGCAATGTGGTGTCACCGCCAGACACCACACTTGCTAGGTGGTGGCTTAAATGGGCCGCGGTCAATTTAGTACATGTCGAACCCGCGTGTCGCCACTGTGTGATCGCAGACCTAGCGCCACCTCAAGGCAGGTCTCGAGATACGATAGAGCACTCGCCCCAGTTGTACGACGACATTGGTAGCGACAATACGGACAAAGCCTTCCTCTCATTTGCCGAGAGACAGTTAGAATAGCCTTCTGCTAAGTCCATGGCTACGACCTAGCAAGGCGCCAATTGAACAGTGCATGTATTTTACGAGTCGCATTTGTATAGACAAGATAGATGTATCACAAGGAGTCATTAAAGTTAAGTATATTCCAAAGCTACTTATTTTCTTGTTAGCAGTCATAGCGTATCTTGTTCCAGAATTCACGCCCGTCTGCGTCAGATAGCGTGCCTATCAGCCCCCTCAAAATAACACTGTGCCGGCACTTCTGTCGACACATCACCTTGCACCTTCTTATTGACAATGAAACACAGAAATTGCATCGGAATTTAATACAAAAGGCACAATGCCGACTTAAGTACAAGAGGACTGACACTCTCACTTTCTATGATTTGAACCTCTCCTGTGAGCCCAGTTTTAGATTCCGATGCTTCACTTCAGGTTTACTGTATCCCTTGCACCTTCTTATTGACGATGAAACACAGAAGTGGCATCCAGATTTAATACAAAAGTCACAATGCCGACTTAAGTAAAAGAGGACTGACACTCTCCCTTTCTATGATTTGAACCTCTCCTGTGAGTCCAGTATTAGATTCCGATGCTTCACTTCAGGTTTACTGTATACCTTGCACCTTCTTATTGACGATGAAACACAGAAATTGCATCCGAATTTAATACAAAAGGCACAATGCCGACTTAAGTACAAGAGGACTGACAGTCTCACTTTCTATGATTTGAACCTCTCCTGTGAGTCCAGATTTTGATTCCGATGCTTCACTTCAGGTTTACTGTATCCCTTGGAACTTCTTATTGACGATGAAATTCAGAAATTGCATCCCAATTTAATACAAAAGGCACAATGCCGTCTTAAGTACAAGCGTACTGACACCCTCTCTTTCTATGATTTGAACCTCTCCTGTGAGTCCAGTTTTAGATTCCGATGCTTCACTTCAGGTTTACTGTATCCCTTGGACCTTCTTATTGACGATGAAACACAGAAATTGCATCCGAATTTAATACAAAAGGCACAATGCCGACTTAAGTAAAAGAGGACTGACACTCTGTCTTTCTATGATTTGAACCTCTCCTGTGAGTCTGTATTTAGATTCCGATGCTTCACTTCAAGTTTACTGTATCCCTTGGACCTTCTTATTGACGATGAAACACAGAAATTGCATCCGAATTTAATACAAAAGGCACAATGCCGACTTAAGTACAAAAGGACTGACACTCTCACTTTATATGATTTGAACCTCTCCTGTGAGTCTAGTTTTAGATTCCGATGCTTCACTTCAGGTTTACTGTATCCCTTGGACCTTCTTATTGACGATGAAACACAGAAATTGCATCCGAATTTAATACAAAAGGCACAATGCCGACTTAAGTACAAGAGGACTGACCCTCTCACTTTCTATGATTTGAACCTCTCCTGTGAGTCCAGTTTTAGATTCCGATGCTTCACTTTAGGTTTACTGTATACCTTGGACCTTCTCATTGACGATGAAACACAGAAATTGCATCCGAATTTAATACAAAAGGCACAATGCCGACTTAAGTAAAAGAGGACTGACACTCTCACTTTCTATGATTTGAACCTCTCCTGTGAGTCCAGTTTTAGATTCCGATGCTTCACATTAGGTTTACTGTATCCCTTGGACCTTCTTATTGACGATGAAACACAGAAATTGCATCCCAATTTAATACAAAAGGCACAATGCCGACTTAAGTACTAGAGGACTGACACTCTAACTTTCTCAGCAAAAAAGATTGCCACTAAGCCAACACGAAGTAGAAAAGGAGTTAAGTATTTTAAAGCAAGTGGCCGTAGCGAAAGGATATACGTGTAAGCATGTGATGAATATTTATAGGAAGATAAAGAAGAGGCAAATGGAACAAACAGAAGGAAGGCAAAAAGCAGTTAAGAGGAACAACAAGAAAAAATATGTAGCTCTCACTTACAATGGAAGAATTGCAGACAAAATTGAAAGATGCTTTCGTAAATCCGACGTTAAAATAGGGTTCCGAACAAATGACACGTTAAAATTGAAGCTCCGGCATAGAATTTGTAATAGTAGGAATAAATTTCAAGATTCAGGTGTATATAAGATCAAATGTAATGACTGCTGTAAACAATATATAGGGCAGACTGGTAGGAACTTTGAAACCAGATTCAGGGAGCACACCTAATCTCAAAACAAAACAGCTTTTGGGGCGCATATGGCTGCGGCAAAGCACTCAGTCACGAATATTGAAAACAACTTAGACATCCTGCATAGAGCTCACAAGGGACGGTTCCTTAACATTTTAGAAGAGATCGAAATATACACCCCCAAAAATAAAGATCCGGATTTAATCCTCAACGAACAAAGCGAATTCAATCATAACGCCTATTTTAGCATTTATGACGACCTACTATGATGACAACTGTTGCGTATGGAGATCCAGGCCGAGGGATGAGAGATGGAGCGCGGTGGAGAAGCCGGAAGACGCGTGCAACGCCTGGCGTCGTTGACGGGGCCCTCCTGTGCGGCCCTCTTGCCCGCGGCGATGGACAGCAGACGACTGAGCGGACCGCGGCACAACACCAAAGTGGCGGGAACCACGGAAGCAGACCGTAGAAGAAAACAAGTTCACACCAGCACCATAGATATATAAATCGCCCTATGCCTGTTAGATCGTATAAAAATGGTAATTTTACTGTTTTTTAATCCTGACAAGTACAGATTTTAGCTTTGACATCTACATATCTTAATTAAATATTTTTAATATAAAAAAGATCTACTGAATACAGTATGTGCAAATGGAATGTAACAAATGTACCAGACGCCACCTGTCGAAAATAGTGTTATAATTAATATAAATGACGTGCACTCTGCCAACCAATTTTATGTGACGTAGCATGTGAAAGTTGCTGAATTGGACGGGTTACTCCAGTAACTTAAATATCAGGTACGTTCTGGTACATTTGATGTTGATAAGATAGTATGAAACAGATTTTCTTTCGTGAAATAGTAAATTAGTATAATTATTTTTACAGATCAGAAGATGGTTCTGAATGAACCGAAACCAATCATATAAATAATAAAAACAAAAAAAAATTTGCAATCAAGACGGATTTAAAGTAACATTATAAACTCTAACTTTCTATGATTTGAACCTCTCCTGTGAGTCCAGCTTTAGATTCCGATGCTTCACTTCAGGATTACTGTATACCTTGGACCTTCTTATTGACGATGAAACACAGAAATTGCATCCGAATTTAATACAGAAGGCACAATGCCGACATAAGTACAAGAGGACTGACACTCTAACTATCTATGATTCGACCCTCTCCTGTGAGTCCAATATTAGATTCCGATGCTTCACTTCAGGTTTACTGTATCCCTTGGACCTTCTTATTGTCGATGAAACATAGAAATTGCTTCCGAATTTAATACAAAAGGCACAATGCCGACTTAAGTACAAGAGGACTGACACTCTCACTTTCTATGATTTGAACCTCTCCTGTGAGCCCAGTTTTAGATTCCGATGCTTCACTTCAGGTTTACTGTATCCCTTGCACCTTCTTATTGACGATGAAACACAGAAGTGGCATCCAGATTTAATACAAAAGTCACAATGCCGACTTAAGTAAAAGAGGACTGACACTCTCCCTTTCTATGATTTGAACCTCTCCTGTGAGTCCAGTATTAGATTCCGATGCTTCACTTCAGGTTTACTCTATACCTTGCACCTTCTTATTGACGATGAAACACAGAAATTGCATCCGAATTTAATACAAAAGGCACAATGCCGACTTAAGTACAAGAGGACTGACAGTCTTACTTTCTATGATTTGAACCTCTCCTGTGAGTCCAGATTTAGATTCCGATGCTTCACTTCAGGTTTACTGTATCCCTTGGAACTTCTTATTGACGATGAAATTCAGAAATTGCATCCGAATGTAATACAAAAGGCACAATGCCGTCTTAAGTACAAGCGTACTGACACCCTCTCTTTCTATGATTTGAACCTCTCCTGTGAGTCCAGTTTTAGATTCCGATGCTTCACTTCAGGTTTACTGTATCCCTTGGACCTTCTTATTGACGATGAAACACAGAAATTGCATCCGAATTTAATACAAAAGGACCAATGCAGACTTAAGTAAAAGAGGACTGACACTCTCTCTTTCTATGATTTGAACCTCTCCTGTGAGTCCGTATTTAGATTCCGATTCTTAACTTCAGGTTTACTGTATCCCTTGGACCTTCTTATTGACGATGAAACACAGAAATTGCATCCGAATTTAATACAAAAGGCACAATGCCGACTTAAGTACAAATGGACTGACACTCTCACTTTATATGATTTGAACCTCTCCTGTGAGTCTAGTTTTAGATTCCGATGCTTCACTTCAGGTTTACTGTATCCCTTGGACCTTCTTATTGACGATGAAATACAGAAATTGCATCCGAATTTAATACAAAAGTCACAATGCCGACTTAAGCACAAGAGGACTGACACTCTCACTTTCTATGATTTCAACCTCTCCTGCGAGTCCAGTTTTAGATTCCGATGCTTCACTTTAGGTTTACTGTATACCCTGCTCCTTCTTATTGACGATGAAACACAGAAATTGCATCCCAATTTAATACAAGAGGCACAATGCCGACTTAAGCACAAGAGGACTGACACTCTCACTTTCTATGATTTCAACCTCTCCTGCGAGTCCAGTTTTAGATTCCGATGCTTCACATTAGGTTTACTGTATCCCTTGGACCTTCTTATTGACGATGAAACACAGAAATTGCATCCCAATTTAATACAAAAGGCACAATGCCGACTTAAGTACTAGAGGACTGACACTCTAACTTTCTCAGCAAAAAAGATTGCCACTAAGCCAACACGAGGTAGAAAAGGAGTTAAGTATTTTAAAGCAATTAAAGCAAGTGGCCGTAGCGAAAGGATAGACGTTTAAGCATGTGATGAATATTTATAGGAAGATAAAGAAGAGGCAAATGTAACAAACAGAAGGAAGGCAAAAAGCAGTTAAGAGGAACAACAAGAAAAAATATGTAGCTCTCACTTAGAATGGAAGAATTGCAGACAAAATTGAAAGATGCTTTCGTAAATCCGACGTTAAGATAGGGTTCCGAACAAATAACACGTTAAAATTGAAGCTCCGGCATAGAATATGTAATGTAGGAATAAATTTCAAGATTCAGGTGTATATAAGATCAAATGTAATGACTGCTGTAAACAATATATAGGGCAGACTGGTAGGAACTTTGAAACCAGATTCAGGGAGCACACCTACTCTCAAAACAAAACAGCTTTTGGGGCGCATATGGGTGCGGCAAAGCACTCAGTCACGAATATTGAAAACAACTTAGACATCCTGCATAGAGCTCACAAGGGACGGTTCCTTAACATTTTAGAAGAGATCGAAATATACACCCACAAAAATAAAGATCCGGATTTAATCCTCAACGAACAAAGCGAATTCAATCATAACGCCTATTTTAGCATTTATGACGACCTACTAAGATGACAACTGTTGCGTACGGAGATCCAGGCCGAGGGATGAGAGATGGAGCGCGGTGGAGAAGCCGGAAGACGCGTGCAACGCCTGGCGTCGTTGACGGGGCCCTCCTGTGCGGCCCTCTTGCCCGCGGCGATGGACAGCAGACGACTGAGCTGACCGCGGCACAACACCAAAGTGGCGGGAACCACGGAAGCAGACCGTAGAAGAAAACAAGTTGACACCAGCACCATAGATATATAAATCGCTCTATGCCTGTCAGATCGTATAAAAATGGTAATTTTACTGTTTTTTAATCCTGACAAGTACAGATTTTAGCTTTGACATCTACATATCTAAATTAAATATTTTTAATATAAAAAAGATCTACTGAGTACAGTATGTGCAAATGGAATGTAACAAATGTACCAGACGCCACCTGTCGAAAATAGTATTATAATTAATATAAATGACGTGCACTCTGCCAACCAATTTTATGTGACGTAGCATGTGAAAGTTGCTGAATTGGACGGGTTACTCCAGTAACTTAAATATCAGGTACGTTCTGGTACATTTGATGTTGATAAGATAGCATGAAACAGATTTTCTTTCGTGAAATAGTAAATTAGTATAATTATTTTTACAGATCAGAAGATGGTTCTGAATGAACCGAAACCAATCATATAAATAATAAAAACAAAAAAAAATTTGCAATCAAGACGGATTTAAAGTAACATTATAAACTCTAACTTTCTATGATTTGAACCTCTCCTGTGAGTCCAGTTTCAGATTCCGATGCTTCACTTCAGGTTTACTGTATCCCTTGGACCTTCTTATTGACGACGAAACACTGAAATTGCATCCGAATTTAATGCAAAAGGCACAATGCCGACTTAAGTAAAAGAGGACTGACACTCTCACTTTCTGTGATTTGAACCTCTCCTGTGAGTCCAGTTTTAGATTCCGATGCTTCACTTCAGGTTTACTGTATCCCATGGACCTTCTTATTGACGATGAAACACAGAAATTGCATCCGAATTTAATACAAAAGGCACAATGCCGACTTAAGTACAAGAGGACTGACCCTCTCACTTTATTTGATTTGAACCTCTCCTGTGAGTCCAGATTTAGATTCCGATGCTTCACTTCAGGTTTACTGTATCCCTTGGACATTCTTATTGACGATGAATCACAGAAATTGCATCCGAATTTAATACAAAAGGCACAATGCCGACTTAAGTAAAAGAGGACTGACACTCTCACTTTCTGTGATTTGAACCTCTCCTGTGAGTCCAGTTTTAGATTCCGATGCTTCACTTCAGGTTTTCTGTATCCCTTGGACCTTCTTATTCACGATGAAACACAGAAATTGCATCCCAATTTAATACAAAAGGCACAATGCCGACTTAAGTTCTAGAGGACTGACACTCTAACTTTCTTAGCAAAAAAAATTGCCACTAAGCCAACACGAAGTAGAAAAGGAGTTAAGTATTTTAAAACAAGTGGCCGTAGCGAACGGATATACGTGTAAGCATGTGATGAATATTTATAGGAAGATAAAGAAGAGGCAAATGGAACAAACAGAAGGAAGGCAAGAAGCAGTTAAGAGGAACAACAAGAAAAAATATGTAGCTCTCACTTACAATGGAAGAATTGCAGACAAAATTGAAAGATGCTTTCGTAAATCCGACGTTAAAATAGGGTTCCGAACAAATAACACGTTAAAATTGAAGCTCCGGCGTAGAATATGTAATAGTAGGAATAAATTTCAAGATTCAGGTGTATATAAGATCAAATGTGATGACTGCTGTAAACAATATATAGGGCAGACTGGTAGGAACTTTGAAACCAGATTCAGGGAGCACACCTACTCTCAAAACAAAACAGCTTTTGGGGCGCATATGGGTGCGGCAAAGCACTCAGTCACGAATATTGAAAACAACTTAGACATCCTGCATAGAGCTCACTAGGGACGGTTCCTTAACATTTTAGAAGAGATCGAAATATACACCCCCAAAAATAAAGATCCGGATTTAATCCTCAACGAACAAAGCGAATTCAATCATAACGCCTATTTTAGCATTTATGACGACCTACTAAGATGACAACTGTTGCGTATGGAGATCCAGGCCGAGGGATGAGAGATGGAGCGCGGTGGAGAAGCCGGAAGACGCGTGCAACACCTGGCGTCGTTGACGGGGCCCTCCTGTGCGGCCCTCTTGCCCGCGGCGATGGACACCAGACGACTGAGCGGACCGCGGCACAACACCAAAGTGGCGGGAACCACGGAAGCAGACCGTAGAAGAAAACATGTTCACACCAGCACCATAGATATATAAATCGCCCTATGCCTGTTAGATCGTATAAAAATGATGATTTTACTGTTTTTTTAATCTTGACAAGTACAGATTTTAGCTTTGACATCTACATATCTTAATTAAATATTTTTAATATAAAAAAGATCTACTGCATACAGTATGTGCAAATGGAATGTAACAAATGTACCAGACGCCACCTGTCGAAAATAGTGTTACAATTAATATAAATGACGTGCACTCTGCCAACCAATTTTATGTGACGTACCATGTGAAAGTTGCTGAATTGGACGGGTTACTCCTGTAACTTAAATATCAGGTACGTTCTGGTACATTTGATGTTGATAAGATAGTATGAAACAGATTTTCTTCCGTGAAATAGTAAATTAGTATAATTATTTTTACAGATCAGAAGATGGTTCTGAATGGACCGAAACCAATCATATAAATAATAAAAACAAAAAAAAATTTGCAATCAAGACGGATTTAAAGTAACATTATAAACTCTAACTTTCTATGATTTGAACCTCTCGTGTGAGTCCAGGTTTAGTTTCCGATGCTACACTTCAGGTTTACTGTATACCTTGCACCTTCTTATTGACGATGAAACACAGAAAGAGCATCGGAATTTTATACAAAAGGCACAATGCCGACTTATGTAAAAGAGGACTGACACTCTCACTTTCTATGATTTGAACTTCTCCTGTGAGTCCAGCTTTAGATTCCGATGCTTCACTACTGGTTTACTGTAACACTTGGACCTTCTTATTGACGATGAAACACAGAGTTTGCATCCGAATTTAATACAAAAGGCACAATGCCGACTTAAGTACAAGAGGACTGACCCTCTAACTTTCTATGATTTGAACCTCTCCTGCGAGTCCAGTTTCAGATTCCGATGCTTCACTTCAGGTTTACTGTATCCCTTGGACCTTCTTATTGACGATGAAACACTGAAATTGCATCCGAATTTAATGCAAAATTCACAATACCGACTTAAGTAAAAGAGGACTGACACTCTCACTTTCTGTGATTTGAGCCTCTCCTGTGAGTCCAGTTTTAGATTCCGATGCTTCACTTCAGGTTTACTGTATACCTTGCACCTTCTTATTGACGATGAAACACAGAAATTGCATCCGAATTTAATACAAAAGGCACAATGCCGACTTAAGTACAAGAGGACTGACCCTCTCACTTTCTTTGATTTGAACCTCTCCTGTGAGTCCAGATTTAGATTCCGATGCTTCACTTCAGGTTTACTGTATACCTTGGACATTCTTATTGACGATGAAACACAGAAATTGCATCCGAATTTAATACAAAAGGCACAATGCCGACTTAAGTAAAAGAGGACTGACACTCTCACTTTCTGTGATTTGAACCTCTCCTGTGAGTCCAGTTTTAGATTCCGATGCTTCACTTCAGGTTTAATGTATCCCTTGGACCTTCATATTGACGATGAAACACAGAAATTGCATCCCAATTTAATACAAAAGGCACAATGCCGACTTAAGTACTAGAGGACTGACACTCTAACTTTCTCAGCAAGAAAGATTGCCACTAAGGCAACACGAAGTAGTAAAGGAGTTAAGTATTTTAAAACAAGTGGCCGTAGCGAACGGATATACGTGTAAGCATGTGATGAATATTTATAGGAAGATAAAGAAGAGGCAAATGGAACAAACAGAAGGAAGGCAAGAAGCAGTTAAGACGAACAACAAGAAAAAATATGTAGCTCTCACTTACAATGGAAGAATTGCAGACAAAATTGAAAGATGCTTTCGTAAATCCGACGTTAAAATAGGGTTCCGAACAAATAACACGTTAAAATTGAAGCTCCGGCATAGAATATGTAATAGTAGGAATAAATTTCAAGATTCAGGTGTATATAAGATCAAATGTAATGACTGCTGTAAACAATATATAGGGCAGACTGGTAGGAACTTTGAAACCAGATTCAGGGAGCACACCTACTCTCAAAACAAAACAGCTTTTGGGGCGCATATGGGTGCGGCAAAGCACTCAGTCACGAATATTGAAAACAACTTAGACATCCTGCATAGAGCTCACAAGGGACGGTTCCTTAACATTTTAGAAGAGATCGAAATATACACCCACAAAAACAAAAGATCCGGATTTAATCCTCAACGAACAAAGCGAATTCAATCATAACGCCTATTTTAGCATTTATGACGACCTACTAAGATGACAACTGTTGCGTATAGAGATCCAGGACGAGGGATGAGAGATGGAGCGCGGTGGAGAAGCCGGAAGACGCGTGCAACGCCTGGCGTCGTTGACGGGGCCCTCCTGTGCGGCCCTCTTGCCTGCGGCGATGGACAGCAGACGACTGAGCTGACCGCGGCACAACACCAAAGTGGCGGGAACCACGGAAGCAGACCGTAGAAGAAAACAAGTTCACACCAGCACCATAGATATATAAATCGCCCTATGCCTGTTAGATCGTATAAAAATGGTAATTTTACTGTTTTTTAATCCTGACAAGTACAGATTTTAGCTTTGACATCTACATATCTTAATTAAATATTTTTAATATAAAAAAGATCTACTGAGTACAGTATGTGCAAATGGAATGTAACAAATGTACCAGACGCCACCTGTCGAAAATAGTGTTATAATTAATATAAATGACGTGCACTCTGCCAACCAATTTTATGTGATGTAGCATGTGAAAGTTGCTGAATTGGACGGGTTACTCCAGTAACTTAAATATCAGGGTCGTTCTGGTACATTTGATGTTGATAAGATTGTATGAAACAGTTTTTCTTTCGTGAAATAGTAAATTAGTATAATTATTTTTACAGATCAGAAGATGGTTCTGAATGAACCGAAACCAATCATATAAATAATAAAAACAAAAAAAAATTTGCAATCAAGACGGATTTAAAGTAACATTATAAACTCTAACTTTCTATGATTTGAACCTCTCCTGTGAGTCCAGTTTCAGATTCCGATGCTTCACTTCAGGTTTACTGTATCCCTTGGACCTTCTTATTGACGACGAAACACTGAAATTGCATCCGAATTTAATGCAAAAGGCACAATGCCGACTTAAGTAAAAGAGGACTGACACTCTCACTTTCTGTGATTTGAACCTCTCCTGTGAGTCCAGTTTTAGATTCCGATGCTTCACTTCAGGTTTAATGTATCCCATGGACCTTCTTATTGACGATGAAACACAGAAATTGCATCCGAATTTAATACAAAAGGCACAATGCCGACTTAAGTACAAGAGGACTGACCCTCTCACTTTATTTGATTTGAACCTCTCCTGTGAGTCCAGATTTAGATTCCGATGCTTCACTTCAGGTTTACTGTATCCCTTGGACATTCTTATTGACGATGAAACACAGAAATTGCATCCGAATTTAATACAAAAGGCACAATGCCGACTTAAGTAAAAGAGGACTGACACTCTCACTTTCTGTGATTTGAACCTCTCCTGTGAGTCCAGTTTTAGATTCCGATGCTTCACTTCAGGTTTTCTGTATCCCTTGGACCTTCTTATTGACGATGAAACACAGAAATTGCATCCCAATTTAATACAAAAGGCACAATGCCGACTTAAGTTCTAGAGGACTGACACTCTAACTTTCTCAGCAAGAAAGATTGCCACTAAGGCAACACGAAGTAGTAAAGGAGTTAAGTATTTTAAAACAAGTGGCCGTAGCGAACGGATATACGTGTAAGCATGTGATGAATATTTATAGGAAGATAAAGAAGAGGCAAATGGAACAAACAGAAGGAAGGCAAGAAGCAGTTAAGACGAACAACAAGAAAAAATATGTAGCTCTCACTTACAATGGAAGAATTGCAGACAAAATTGAAAGATGCTTTCGTAAATCCGACGTTAAAATAGGGTTCCGAACAAATAACACGTTAAAATTGAAGCTCCGGCATAGAATATGTAATAGTAGGAATAAATTTCAAGATTCAGGTGTATATAAGATCAAATGTAATGACTGCTGTAAACAATATATAGGGCAGACTGGTAGGAACTTTGAAACCAGATTCAGGGAGCACACCTACTCTCAAAACAAAACAGCTTTTGGGGCGCATATGGGTGCGGCAAAGCACTCAGTCACGAATATTGAAAACAACTTAGACATCCTGCATAGAGCTCACAAGGGACGGTTCCTTAACATTTTAGAAGAGTTCGAAATATACACCCACAAAAATAAAGATCCGGATTTAATCCTCAACGAACAAAGCGAATTCAATCATAACGCCTATTTTAGCATTTATGACGACCTACTAAGATGACAACTGTTGCGTATGGAGATCCAGGCCGAGGGATGAGAGATGGAGCGCGGTGGAGAAGCCGGAAGACGCGTGCACCGCCTGGCGTCGTTGGCGGGGCCCTCCTGTGCGGCCCTCTTGCCCGCGGCGATGGACAGCAGACGACTGAGCGGACCGCGGCACAACACCAAAGTGGCGGGAACCTCGGAAGCAGACCGTAGAAGAAAACAAGTTCACACCAGCACCATAGATATATACATCGCCCTATGCCTGTTAGATCGTATAAAAATGGTAATTTTACTGTTTTTTAATCTTGACAAGTACAGATTTTAGCTTTGACATCTACATATCTTAATTAAATATTTATAATATAAAAAAGATCTACTGAATACAGTATGTGTAAATGGAATGTAACAAATGTACCAGACGCCACATGTCGAAAATAGTGTTACAATTAATATAAATGACGTGCACTCTGCCAACCCATTTTATGTGACGTACCATGTGAAAGTTGCTGAATTGGACGGGTTAATCCTGTAACTTAAATATCAGGTACGTTCTGGTACATTTGATGTTGATAAGATAGTATAAAACAGATTTTCTTTCGTGAAATAGTAAATTAGTATAATTATTTTTGGAGATCAGAAGATGGTTCTGAATGAACCGAAACCAATCATATAAATAATAAAAACAAAAAAAAAATTTGCAATCAAGACGGATTTAAAGTAACATTATAAACTCTAACTTTCTATGATTTGAACCTCTCGTGTGAGTCCAGGTTTAGTTACCGCTGCTTCACTTGTGGTATACTGTTTACCTTGGACCTTCTTATTGACGATGAAACACAGAATTTGCATCCGAATTTAATACAAAAGGCACAATGCCGAATTAAGTACAAGAGGACTGACAGTTTCACTTTCTATGATTTGAACCTCTCCTGTGAGTCCAGTTTTAGATTCCGATGCTACACTTCAGGATTATTGTATACCTTGCACCTTCTTATTGACGATGAAACACAGAAAGAGCATCGGAATTTAATACAAAAGGCACAATGCCGACTTATGTAAAAGAGGACTGACACTCTCACTTTCTATGATTTGAACTTCTCCCGTGAGTCCAGTTTTAGATTCCGATGCTTCACTTCAGGATTACTGTAACACTTGGACCTTCTTATTGACGATGAAACACAGAGTTTGCATCCGAATTTAATACAAAAGGCAAAATGCCGACTTAAGTACAAGAGGACTGACACTCTAACATTCTATGATTTGAACCTCTCCTGTGAGTCCAGTTTCAGATTCCGATGCTTCACCTCAGGTTTACTGTATCCCTTGGACCTTCTTATTGACGATGAACCACTGAAATTGCATCCGAATTTAATGCAAAAGGCACAATGCCGACTTAAGTAAAAGAGGACTGACACTCTCACTTTCTGTGATTTGAACCTCTCCTGTGAGTCCAGTTTTAGATTCCGATGCTTCACTTCAGGTTTACTGTATACCATGCACCTTCTTATTGACGATGAAACACAGAAATTGCATTGGAATTAAATTCAAATGGCACACTGCCGACTTAAGTACAAGAGGACGGACACTCTAATTTTCTAAGATTTGACCGTCTCCTGTGAGTCCAGTTTTATATTCCGATGCTTCACTTCAGGTTTACTGTATACCTTGAACCTTCTTATTGACGATGAAACACAGAAATTGCATCCGAATTTAATACAAAAGGCACAATGCCGACTTAAGTACAAGAGGACTGACACTCTCACTTTCTATGATTTGAACCTCTCCTGTGAGTCCAGATTTAGATTCCGATGCTTCACTTCAGGTTAACTGTATCCCTTGGACATTCTTATTGACGATGAAACACAGAAATTGCGTCCGAATTTAATACAAAAGGCACAATGCCGACTTAAGTAAAAGAGGACTGACACTCTATCTTTCTATGATTTGAACCTCTCCTGTGAGTCCGTATTTAGATTCCGATGCTTCACTTCAGGTTTACTGTATCCCTTGGATCTTCTAATTGACGATGAAACACAGAAATTGCATCCGAATTTAATACAAAAGGCACAATGCCGAATTAAGTACAAGAGGACTGACACTCTCACTTTATATGATTTGAACCTCTCCTGTGAGTCCAGTTTCAGATTCCGATGCTTCACTTCAGGTTTACTGTATCCCTTGGACCTTCTTATTGACGATGAAACACAGATATTGCATCCGAATTTAATACAAAAGGCACAATGTCGACTTAAGCACAAGAGGACTGACACTCTCACTTTCTATGATTTGAATCTCTCCTGTGGGTCCAGTTTTAGATTCCGATGCTTCACTTCAGGTTTACTGTATCCCTTGGACCTTCTTATTGACGATGAAACACAGAAATTGCATCCGAATTTAATACAAAAGACACAATGCCGACTTATGTAAAAGAGTACTGACACTCTCACTTTCCATGAATTGAACCTCTGCTGTGACTCCAGTTTTAGATTCCGATGCTTCACTTCAGGTTTACTGTATACCTTGTACCTTCTTATTGACGATGAAACACAGAAATCGCATCCGAATTTAATACAAAAGGCACAATGCCGACTTAAGTGCAAGAGGACTGACTCTCTCACTTTCTATGATTTGAACCTCTCCTGTGAGTCCAGATTTAGATTCCGATGCTTCACTTCAGGTTTACTGTATGCCTTGGACATTCTTATTGACGATGAAACACAGAAATTGCATCCGAATTTAATACAAAAGGCACAATGGCGACTTAAGTAAAAGAGGACTGACACTCTATCTTTCTATGATTTGAACCTCTCCTGTGAGTCCGTATTTAGATTCCGATGCTTCACTTCAGGTTTACTGTATCCCTTGGACCTTCTTATTGACGATGGAACACAGAAATTGCATCCGAATTTAATACAAAAGGCACAATGCCGACTTAAGTACAAGAGGACTGACACTCTCGCTTTATATGATGTGAACCTCTCCTGTGAGTCCAGTTTTAGATTCCGATGCTTCACTTCAGGTTTACTGTATCCCTTGGACCTTCTTATTGACGATGAAACACAGAAATTGCATCCGAATTTAATACAAAAGTCACAATGTCGACTTAATACAAGAGGACGGACACTCTCACTTTCTATGATTTGAACCTCTCCTGTGAGTCCAGTTTTATCTTCCAATGCTTCACTTCAGGTTTACTGTATCCCTTGGACCTTCTTATTGACGATGAAACACAGAAATTGCATCCGAATTTAATACAAAAGACACAATGCCGACTTATGTAAAAGAGTACTGACACTCTCACTTTCTATGAATTGAACCTCTGCTGTGACTCCAGTTTTAGATTCCGATGCTTCACTTCAGGTTTACTGTATACCTTGTACCTTCTTATTGACGATGAAACACAGAAATTGCATCCGAATTTAATACAAATGGCACAATGCCGACTTAAGTACAAGAGGACTGACACTCTCACTTTCTATGATTTGAACCTCTCCTGTGAGTCCAGTTTTAGATTCCGATGCTTCACTTCAGGTTTACTGTATCCCTTGGACCTTATTATTGACGATGAAACACAGAAATTGCATCCGAATTTAATACAGAAGGCACAATTCCGACTTAAGTAAAGAGGAGTGATACTCTAACTCTCACTGATTTGTACCTCTCCTGTGAGTCCAGTTTTAGATTCCGATGCTTCACTTTAGGTTTACTGTATACCTTGGACCTTCTCATTGACGATGAAACACAGAAATTGCATCCGAATTTAATACAAAAGGCACAATGCCGACTTAAGTAAAAGAGGACTGACACTCTCACTTTCTATGAATTGAACCTCTCCTGTGAGTCCAGTTTTAGATTCCGATGCTTCACTTCAGGTTTACTGTATCCCTTGGACCTTCTTATTGACGATGAAACACAGAAATTGCATCCCAATTTAATACAAAAGGCACAATGCCGACTTAAGTCCTAGAGGACTGACACTCTAACTTTCTCAGCAACAAAGGTTGCCACTAAGCCAACACGAAGTAGAAAAGGAGTTAAGTATTTTAAAACAAGTGGCCGTAGCGAACGGATATACGTGTAAGCATATGATGAATATTTATAGGAAGATAAAGAAGAGGCAAATGGAACAAACAGAAGGAAGGCAAGAAGCAGTTAAGACGAACAACAAGAAAAAATATGTAGCTCTCACTTACAATGGAAGAATTGCAGACAAAATTGAAAGATGCTTTCGTAAATCCGACGTTAAAATAGGGTTCCGAACAAATAACACGTTAAAATGAAGCTCCGGCATAGAATATGTAATAGTAGGAATAAATTTCAAGATTCAGGTGTAAATAAGATCAAATGTAATGACTGCTGTAAACAATATATAGGGAAGACTGGTAGGAACTTTGAAACCAGATTCAGGGAGCACACCTACTCTCAAAACAAAACAGCTTTTGGGGCGCATATGGCTGCGGCAAAGCACTCAGTCACGAATATTGAAAACAACTTAGACATCCTGCATAGAGTTCACAAGGGACGGTTCCTTAACATTTTAGAAGAGATCGAAATATACACCCACAAAAATAAAGATCCGGATTTAATCCTCAACGAACAAAGCGAATTCTATCATAACGCCTATTTTAGCATTTATGACGACATACTAAGATGACAACTGTTGCGTATGGAGATCCAGGCCGAGGGATGAGAGATGGAGCGCGGTGGAGAATCCGGAAGACGCGTGCAACGCCTGGCATCGTTGACGGGGCCCTCCTGTGCGGCCCTCTTGCCCGCGGCGATGGACAGCAGACGACTGAGCGGACCGCGGCACAACACCAAAGTGGCGGGAACCACGGAAGCAGACCGTAGAAGAAAACAAGTTCACACCAGCACCATAGATATATAAATCGCCCTATGCCTGTTAGATCGTATAAAAATGGTAATTTTACTGTTTTTTAATCCTGACAAGTACAGATTTTAGCTTTGACATCTACATATCTTAATTAAATATTTTTAATATAAAAAAGATCTACTGAGTACAGTATGTGCAAATGGAATGTAACAAATGTACCAGACGCCACCTGTCGAAAATAGTGTTATAATTAATATAAATGACGTGCACTCTGCCAACCAATTTTATGTGACGGAACATGTGAAAGTTGCTGAATTGGACGGGTTACTCCTGTAACTTAAATATCAGGTACGTTCTGGTACATTTGATTTTGATAAGATGGTATGAAACAGATTTTCTTTCGTGAAATAGTAAATTAGTATAATTATTTTTACAGATCAGAAGATGGTTCTGAATGAACCGAAACCAATCATATAAATAATAAAAAAAAAAAATTTGCAATCAAGATTGATTTAAAGTAACATTATAAACTCTAACTCTCTATGATTTGAACCTCTCCTGTGAGTCCAGTTTTAGTTTCCGATGCTTCACATGAGGTATACAGTTTACCTTGGACCTTCTTATTGACGATGAAACACAGAATTTGCATCCGAATTTAACACAAAAGGCACAATGCCGAATTAAGTACAAGAGGACTGACAGTCTCACTTTCTATGATTTGAACCTCTCCTGTGAGTCCAGTTTTAGATTCCGATGCTACACTTCAGGTTTATTGTATACCTTGCACCTTCTTATTGACGATGAAACACAGAAAGAGCATCGGAATTTAATACAAAAGGCACAATGCCGACTTATGTAAAAGAGGACTGACACTCTCACTTTCTATGATTTGAACTTCTCCTGTGAGTCCAGTTTTAGAATCCGATGCTTCACTACAGGTTTACTGTAACACTTGGACCTTCTTATTGACGATGAAACACTGAAATTGCATCCGAATTTAATGCAAAAGGCACAATGCCGACTTAAGTAAAAGAGGACTGACACTCTCACTTTCTGTGATTTGAACCTCTCCTGTGAGTCCAGTTTTAGATTCCGATGCTTCACTTCAGGTTTATTGTATACCATGCACCTTCTTATTGACGATGAAACTCAGAAATTTCATTGGAATTAAATTCAAATGGCACACTGCCAACTTAAGTGCAAGAGGACGGACACTCTAATTCTCTAAGATTTGAACGTCTCCTGTGAGTCCAGTTTTTGATTCCGATGCTTCAATTCAGGTTTACTGTATACCTTGCACCTTCTTATTGACTATGAAACACAGAAATTGCATCCGAATTTAACACAAAAGGCACAATGCCGACTTAAGTACAAGAGGACTGACACTCTCACTTTCAATGATTTGAACCTCTCCTGTGAGTCCAGATTTAGATTCCGATGCTTCACTTCAGGTTTACTGTATCCCTTGGACATTCTTATTGACGATGAAACACAGAAATTGCATCCCAATTTAATACAAAAGGCACAATGCCGACTTAAGTACAAGAGGACTGACACTCTAACTTTCTATGATTTGAACCTCTCCTGTGAGTCCAGTTTCAGATTCCGATGCTTCACTTCAGGTTTACTGTATCCCTTGGACCTTCTTATTGACGACGAAACACTGAAATTGCATCCGAATTTAATGCAAAAGGCACAATGCCGACTTAAGTAAAAGAGGACTGACACTCTCACTTTCTGTGATTTGAACCTCTCCTGTGAGTCGAGTTTTAGATTCCGATGCTTCACTTCAGGTTTACTGTATCCCATGGACCTTCTTATTGACGATGAAACACAGAAATTGCATCCGAATTTAATACAAAAGGCACAATGCCGACTTAAGTACAAGAGGACTGACCCTCTCACTTTATTTGATTTGAACCTCTCCTGTGAGTCCAGATTTAGATTCCGATGCTTCACTTCTGGTTTACTGTATCCCTTGGACATTCTTATTGACGATGAAACACAGAAATTGCATCCGAATTTAATACAAAAGGCACAATGCCGACTTAAGTAAAAGAGGACTGACACTCTCACTTTCTGTGATTTGAACCTCTCCTGTGAGTCCAGTTTTAGATTCCGATGCTTCACTTCAGGTTTACTGTATCCCTTGGACCTTCTTATTGACGATGAAACACAGAAATTGCCTCCCAATTTAATAGAAAAGGCACAATGCCGACTTAAGTACTAGAGGACTGACACTCTAACTTTCTTAGCAAAAAAAATTGCCACTAAGCCAACACGAAGTAGAAAAGGAGTTAAGTATTTTAAAACAAGTGGCCGTAGCGAACGGATATACGTGTAAGCATGTGATGAATATTTATAGGAAGATAAAGAAGAGGCAAATGGAACAAACAGAAGGAAAGCAAGAAGCAGTTAAGAGGAACAACAAGAAAAAATATGTAGCTCTCACTTAGAATGGAAGAATTGCAGACAAAATTGAAAGATGCTTTCGTAAATCCGACGTTAAAATAGGGTTCCGAACAAATAACACGTTAAAATTGAAGCTCCGGCGTAGAATATGTAATAGTAGGAATAAATTTCAAGATTCAGGTGTATATAAGATCAAATGTAATGACTGCTGTAAACAATATATAGGGCAGACTGGTAGGAACTTTGAAACCAGATTCAGGGAGCACACCTACTCTCAAAACAAAACAGCTTTTGGGGCGCATATGGGTGCGGCAAAGCACTCAGTCACGAATATTGAAAACAACTTAGACATCCTGCATAGAGCTCACAAGGGACGGTTCCTTAACATTTTAGAATAGATCGAAATATACACCCCCAAAAATAAAGATCCGGATTTAATCCTCAACGAACAAAGCGAATTCAATCATAACGCCTATTTTAGCATTTATGACGACCTACTAAGATGACAACTGTTGCGTATGGAGATCCAGGCCGAGGGATGAGAGATGGAGCGCGGTGGAGAAGCCGGAAGACGCGTGCAACACCTGGCGTCGTTGACGGGGCCCTCCTGTGCGGCCCTCTTGCCCGCGGCGATGGACACCAGACGACTGAGCGGACCGCGGCACAACACCAAAGTGGCGGGAACCACGGAAGCAGACCGTAGAAGAAAACATGTTCACACCAGCACCATAGATATATAAATCGCCCTATGCCTGTTAGATCGTATAAAAATGGTAATTTTACTGTTTTTTAATCTTGACAAGTACAGATTTTAGCTTTGACATCTACATATCTTAATTAAATATTTTTAACATAAAAAAGATCTACTGAATACAGTATGTGCAAATGGAATGTAACAAATGTACCAGACGCCACCTGTCGAAAATAGTGTTACAATTAACATAAATGACGTGCACTCTGCCAACCAATTTTATGTGACGTACCATGTGAAAGTTGCTGATTTGGACGGGTTACTCCTGTAACTTAAATATCAGGTACGTTCTGGTACATTTGATGTTGATAAGATAGTATGAAACAGATTTTCTTCCGTGAAATAGTAAATTAGTATAATTATTTTTACAGATCAGAAGATGGTTCTGAATGGACCGAAACCAATCATATAAATAATAAAAACAAAAACACATTTGCAATCAAGACGGATTTAAAGTAACATTATAAACTCTAACTTTCTATGATTTGAACCTCTCGTGTGAGTCCAGGTTTAGTTTCCGATGCTACACTTCAGGTTTACTGTATACCTTGCACCTTCTTATTGACGATGAAACACAGAAAGAGCATCGGAATTTTATACAAAAGGCACATTGCCGACTTATGTAAAAGAGGACTGACACTCTCACTTTCTATGATTTGAACTTCTCCTGTGAGTCCATCTTTAGATTCCGATGCTTCACTACTGGTTTACTGTAACACTTGGACCTTCTTATTGACGATGAAACACAGAGTTTGCATCCGAATTTAATACACAAGGCACAATGCCGACTTAAGTACAAGAGGACTGACCCTCTAACTTTCTATGATTTGAACCTCTCCTGCGAGTCCAGTTTCAGATTCCGATGCTTCACTTCAGGTTTACTGTATCCCTTGGACCTTCTTATTGACGATGAAACACAGATATTGCATCCGAATTTAATACAAAAGGCACAATGCCGAATTAAGTACAAGAGGACTGACACTCTCACTTTCTATGATTTGAACCTCTCCTGTGAGTCCAGATTTAGATTCCGATGCTTCACTTCAGGTTAACTGTATCCCTTGGACATTCTTATTGACGATGAAACACAGAAATTGCGTCCGAATTTAATACAAAAGGCACAATGCCGACTTAAGTAAAAGAGGACTGACACTCTATCTTTCTATGATTTGAACCTCTCCTGTGAGTCCGTATTTAGATTCCGATGCTTCACTTCAGGTTTACTGTATCCCTTGGATCTTCTAATTGACGATGAAACACAGAAATTGCATCCGAATTTAATACAAAAGGCACAATGCCGAATTAAGTACAAGAGGACTGACACTCTCACTTTATATGATTTGAACCTCTCCTGTGAGTCCAGTTTCAGATTCCGATGCTTCACTTCAGGTTTACTGTATCCCTTGGACCTTCTTATTGACGATGAAACACAGATATTGCATCCGAATTTAATACAAAAGGCACAATGTCGACTTAAGCACAAGAGGACTGACACTCTCACTTTCTATGATTTGAATCTCTCCTGTGGGTCCAGTTTTAGATTCCGATGCTTCACTTCAGGTTTACTGTATCCCTTGGACCTTCTTATTGACGATGAAACACAGAAATTGCATCCGAATTTAATACAAAAGACACAATGCCGACTTATGTAAAAGAGTACTGACACTCTCACTTTCCATGAATTGAACCTCTGCTGTGACTCCAGTTTTAGATTCCGATGCTTCACTTCAGGTTTACTGTATACCTTGTACCTTCTTATTGACGATGAAACACAGAAATCGCATCCGAATTTAATACAAAAGGCACAATGCCGACTTAAGTACAAGAGGACTGACACTCTCACTTTCTATGATTTGAACCTCTCCTGTGAGTCCAGTTTTAGATTCCGATGCTTCACTTCAGGTTTACTGTATACCTTGGACCTTCTCATTGACGATGAAACACAGAAATTGCATCCGAATTTAATACAAAAGGCACAATGCCGACTTAAGTAAATGAGGACTGACACTCTCACTTTCTATGAATTGAACCTCTCCTGTGAGTCCAGTTTTAGATTCCGATGCTTCACTTCAGGTTTACTGTATCCCTTGGACCTTCTTATTGACGATGAAACACAGAAATTGCATCCCAATTTAATACAAAAGGCACAATGCCGACTTAAGTCCTAGAGGACTGACACTCTAACTTTCTCAGCAACAAAGGTTGCCACTAAGCCAACACGAAGTAGAAAAGGAGTTAAGTATTTTAAAACAAGTGGCCGTAGCGAACGGATATACGTGTAAGCATATGATGAATATTTATAGGAAGATAAAGAAGAGGCAAATGGAACAAACAGAAGGAAGGCAAGAAGCAGTTAAGACGAACAACAAGAAAAAATATGTAGCTCTCACTTACAATGGAAGAATTGCAGACAAAATTGAAAGATGCTTTCGTAAATCCGACGTTAAAATAGGGTTCCGAACAAATAACACGTTAAAATGAAGCTCCGGCATAGAATATGTAATAGTAGGAATAAATTTCAAGATTCAGGTGTAAATAAGATCAAATGTAATGACTGCTGTAAACAATATATAGGGAAGACTGGTAGGAACTTTGAAACCAGATTCAGGGAGCACACCTACTCTCAAAACAAAACAGCTTTTGGGGCGCATATGGCTGCGGCAAAGCACTCAGTCACGAATATTGAAAACAACTTAGACATCCTGCATAGAGTTCACAAGGGACGGTTCCTTAACATTTTAGAAGAGATCAAAATATACACCCACAAAAATAAAGATCCGGATTTAATCCTCAACGAACAAAGCGAATTCTATCATAACGCCTATTTTAGCATTTATGACGACATACTAAGATGACAACTGTTGCGTATGGAGATCCAGGCCGAGGGATGAGAGATGGAGCGCGGTGGAGAATCCGGAAGACGCGTGCAACGCCTGGCATCGTTGACGGGGCCCTCCTGTGCGGCCCTCTTGCCCGCGGCGATGGACAGCAGACGACTGAGCGGACCGCGGCACAACACCAAAGTGGCGGGAACCACGGAAGCAGACCGTAGAAGAAAACAAGTGCACACCAGCACCATAGATATATAAATCGCCCTATGTCTGTTAGATCGTATAAAAATGGTAATTTTACTGTTTTTTAATTCTGAAAAGTACAGATTTTAGCTTTTACATCTACATATCTTAATTAAATATTTTTAATATAAAAAAGATCTACTGAATACAGTATGTGCAAATGGAATGTAACAAATGTACCAGACGCCACCTGTCGAAAATAGTGTTATAATTAATATAAATGACGTGCACTCTGCCAACCAATTTTATGTGACGGAACATGTGAAAGTTGCTGAATTGGACGGGTTACTCCTGTAACTTAAATATCAGGTACGTTCTGGTACATTTGATGTTGATAAGATGGTATGAAACAGATTTCCTTTCGTGAAATAGTAAATTAGTATAATTATTTTTACAGATCAGAAGATGGTTCTGAATGAACCGAAACCAATCATATAAATAATAAAAAAAAAAAAAATTTGCAATCAAGATTGATTTAAAGTAACATTATAAACTCTAACTCTCTATGATTTGAACCTCTCCTGTGAGTCCAGTTTTAGTTTCCGATGCTTCACATGAGGTATACAGTTTACCTTGGACCTTCTTATTGACGATGAAACACAGAATTTGCATCCGAATTTAACACAAAAGGCACAATGCCGAATTAAGTACAAGAGGACTGACAGTCTCACTTTCTATGATTTGAACCTCTCCTGTGAGTCCAGTTTTAGATTCCGATGCTACACTTCAGGTTTATTGTATACCTTGCACCTTCTTATTGACGATGAAACACAGAAAGAGCATCGGAATTTAATACAAAAGGCACAATGCCGACTTATGTAAAAGAGGACTGACACTCTCACTTTCTATGATTTGAACTTCTCCTGTGAGTCCAGTTTTAGAATCCGATGCTTCACTACAGGTTTACTGTAAAACTTGGACCTTCTTATTGACGATGAAACACTGAAATTGCATCCGAATTTAATGCAAAAGGCACAATGCCGACTTAAGTAAAAGAGGACTGACACTCTCACTTTCTGTGATTTGAACCTCTCCTGTGAGTCCAGTTTTAGATTCCGATGCTTCACTTCAGGTTTATTGTATACCATGCACCTTCTTATTGACGATGAAACTCAGAAATTTCATTGGAATTAAATTCAAATGGCACACTGCCAACTTAAGTACAAGAGGACGGACACTCTAATTCTCTAAGATTTGAACGTCTCCTGTGAGTCCAGTTTTTGATTCCGATGCTTCAATTCAGGTTTACTGTATACCTTGCACCTTCTTATTGACTATGAAACACAGAAATTGCATCCGAATTTAACACAAAAGGCACAATGCCGACTTAAGTACAAGAGGACTGACACTCTCACTTTCAATGATTTGAACCTCTCCTGTGAGTCCAGATTTAGATTCCGATGCTTCACTTCAGGTTTACTGTATCCCTTGGACATTCTTATTGACGATGAAACACAGAAATTGCATCCCAATTTAATACAAAAGGCACAATGCCGACTTAAGTACAAGAGGACTGACACTCTAACTTTCTATGATTTGAACCTCTCCTGTGAGTCCAGTTTCAGATTCCGATGCTTCACTTCAGGTTTACTGTATCCCTTGGACCTTCTTATTGACGACGAAACACTGAAATTGCATCCGAATTTAATGCAAAAGGCACAATGCCGACTTAAGTAAAAGAGGACTGACACTCTCACTTTCTGTGATTTGAACCTCTCCTGTGAGTCCAGTTTTAGATTCCGATGCTTCACTTCAGGTTTACTGTATCCCATGGACCTTCTTATTGACGATGAAACACAGAAATTGCATCCGAATTTAATACAAAAGGCACAATGCCGACTTAAGTACTAGAGGACTGACCCTCTCACTTTATTTGATTTGAACCTCTCCTGTGAGTCCAGATTTAGATTCCGATGCTTCACTTCAGGTTTACTGTATCCCTTGGACATTCTTATTGACGATGAAACACAGAAATTGCATCCGAATTTAATACAAAAGGCACAATGCCGACTTAAGTAAAAGAGGACTGACACTCTCACTTTCTGTGATTTGAACCTCTCCTGTGAGTCCAGTTTTAGATTCCGATGCTTCACTTCAGGTTTACTGTATCCCTTGGACCTTCTTATTGACGATGAAACACAGAAATTGCCTCCCAATTTAATACAAAAGGCACAATGCCGACTTAAGTACTAGAGGACTGACACTCTAACTTTCTTAGCAAAAAAAATTGCCACTAAGCCAACACGAAGTAGAAAAGGAGTTAAGTATTTTAAAACAAGTGGCCGTAGCGAACGGATATACGTGTAAGCATGTGATGAATATTTATAGGAAGATAAAGAAGAGGCAAATGGAAAAAAACAGAAGGAAAGCAAGAAGCAGTTAAGAGGAACAACAAGAAAAAATATGTAGCTCTCACTTACAATGGAAGAATTGCAGACAAAATTGAAAGATGCTTTCGTAAATCCGACGTTAAAATAGGGTTCCGAACAAATAACACGTTAAAATTGAAGCTCCGGCGTAGAATATGTAATAGTAGGAATAAATTTCAAGATTCAGGTGTATATAAGATCAAATGTAATGACTGCTGTAAACAATATATAGGGCAGACTGGTAGGAACTTTGAAACCAGATTCAGGGAGCACACCTACTCTCAAAACAAAACAGCTTTTGGGGCGCATATGGGTGCGGCAAAGCACTCAGTCACGAATATTGAAAACAACTTAGACATCCTGCATAGAGCTCACAAGGGACGGTTCCTTAACATTTTAGAAGAGATCGAAATATACACCCCCAAAAATAAAGATCCGGATTTAATCCTCAACGAACAAAGCGAATTCAATCATAACGCCTATTTTAGCATTTATGACGACCTACTAAGATGACAACTGTTGCGTATGGAGATCCAGGCCGAGGGATGAGAGATGGAGCGCGGTGGAGAAGCCGGAAGACGCGTGCAACACCTGGCGTCGTTGACGGGGCCCTCCTGTGCGGCCCTCTTGCCCGCGGCGATGGACACCAGACGACTGAGCGGACCGCGGCACAACACCAAAGTGGCGGGAACCACGGAAGCAGACCGTAGAAGAAAACATGTTCACACCAGCACCATAGATATATAAATCGCCCTATGCCTGTTAGATCGTATAAAAATGGTAATTTTACTGTTTTTTAATCTTGACAAGTACAGATTTTAGCTTTGACATCTACATATCTTAATTAAATATTTTTAATATAAAAAAGATCTACTGAATACAGTATGTGCAAATGGAATGTAACAAATGTACCAGACGCCACCTGTCGAAAATAGTGTTACAATTAACATAAATGACGTGCACTCTGCCAACCAATTTTATGTGACGTACCATGTGAAAGTTGCTGATTTGGACGGGTTACTCCTGTAACTTAAATATCAGGTACGTTCTGGTACATTTGATGTTGATAAGATAGTATGAAACAGATTTTCTTCCGTGAAATAGTAAATTAGTATAATTATTTTTACAGATCAGAAGATGGTTCTGAATGGACCGAAACCAATCATATAAATAATAAAAACAAAAAAAAATTTGCAATCAAGACGGATTTAAAGTAACATTATAAACTCTAACTTTCTATGATTTGAACCTCTCGTGTGAGTCCAGGTTTAGTTTCCGATGCTACACTTCAGGTTTACTGTATACCTTGCACCTTCTTATTGACGATGAAACACAGAAAGAGCATCGGAATTTTATACAAAAGGCACATTGCCGACTTATGTAAAAGAGGACTGACACTCTCACTTTCTATGATTTGAACTTCTCCTGTGAGTCCATCTTTAGATTCCGATGCTTCACTACTGGTTTACTGTAACACTTGGACCTTCTTATTGACGATGAAACACAGAGTTTGCATCCGAATTTAATACACAAGGCACAATGCCGACTTAAGTACAAGAGGACTGACCCTCTAACATTCTATGATTTGAACCTCTCCTGCGAGTCCAGTTTCAGATTCCGATGCTTCACTTCAGGTTTACTGTATCCCTTGGACCTTCTTATTGACGATGAAACACTGAAATTGCATCCGAATTTAATGCAAAACGCACAATACCGACTTAAGTACAAGAGGACTGACCCTCTCACTTTCTATGATTTGAACCCCCCCTGGGATCCAGATTTAGATTCCGATGCTTCACTTCAGGTTTACTGTATCCCTTGGACATTCTTATTGACGATGAAACACAGAAATTGCATCCGAATTTAATACAAAAGGCACAATGCCGACTTAAGTAAAAGAGGACTGACACTCTCACTTTCTGTGATTTGAACCTCTCCTGTGAGTCCAGTTTTAGATTCCGATGCTTCACTTCAGGTTTAATGTATCCCTTGGACCTTCTTATTGACGATGAAACACAGAAATTGCATCCCAATTTAATACAAAAGGCACAATGCCGACTTAAGTACTAGAGGACTGACACTCTAACTTTCTCAGCAAGAAAGATTGCCACTAAGGCAACACGAAGTAGTAAAGGAGTTAAGTATTTTAAAACAAGTGGCCGTAGCGAACGGATATACGTGTAAGCATGTGATGAATATTTATAGGAAGATAAAGAAGAGGCAAATGGAACAAACAGAAGGAAGGCAAGAAGCAGTTAAGACGAACAACAAGAAAAAATATGTAGCTCTCACTTGCAATGGAAGAATTGCAGACAAAATTGAAAGATGCTTTCGTAAATCCGACGTTAAAATAGGGTTCCGAACAAATAACACGTTAAAATTGAAGCTCCGGCATAGAATATGTAATAGTAGGAATAAATTTCAAGATTCAGGTGTATATAAGATCAAATGTAATGACTGCTGTAAACAATATATAGGGCAGACTGGTAGGAACTTTGAAACCAGATTCAGGGAGCACACCTACTCTCAAAACAAAACAGCTTTTGGGGCGCATATGGGTGCGGCAAAGCACTCAGTCACGAATATTGAAAACAACTTAGACATCCTGCATAGAGCTCACAAGGGACGGTTCCTTAACATTTTAGAAGAGATCGAAATATACACCCACAAAAATAATGATCCGGATTTAATCGTCAACGAACAAAGCGAATTCAATCATAACGCCTATTTTAGCATTTATGACGACCTACTAAGATGACAACTGATGCGTATGGAGATCCAGGCCGAGGGATGAGAGATGGAGCGCGGTGGAGAAGCCGGAAGACGCGTGCACCGCCTGGCGTCGTTGACGGGGCCCTCCTGTGCGGCCCTCTTGCCCGCGGCGATGGACAGCAGACGACTGAGCGGACCGCGGCACAACACCAAAGTGGCGGGAACCTCGGAAGCAGACCGTAGAAGAAAACAAGTTCACACCAGCACCATAGATATATACATAGCCCTATGCCTGTTAGATCGTATAAAAATGGTAATTTTACTGTTTTTTAATCTTGACAAGTACAGATTTTAGCTTTGACATCTACATATCTTAATTAAATATTTTTAATATAAAAAAGATCTACTGAATACAGTATGTGTAAATGGAATGTAACAAATGTACCAGACGCCACATGTCGAAAATAGTGTTACAATTAATATAAATGACGTGCACTCTGCCAACCAATTTTATGTGACATACCATGTGAAAGTTGCTGAATTGGACGGGTTACTCCTGTAACTTAAATATCAGGTACGTTCTGGTACATTTGATGTTGATAAGATAGTATAAAACAGATTTTCTTTCGTGAAATAGTAAATTAGTATAATTATTTTTGGAGATTAGAAGATGGTTCTGAATGAACCGAAACCAATCATATAAATAATAAAAACAAAACAAAAATTTGCAATCAAGACGGATTTAAAGTAACATTATAAACACTAACTTTCTATGATTTGAACCTCTCGTGTGAGTCCAGGTTTAGTTACCGCTGCTTCACTTGAGGTATACTGTTTACCTTGGACCTTCTTATTGACGATGAAACACAGAATTTGCATCCGAATTTAATACAAAAGGCACAATGCCGAATAAAGTACAAGGGGACTGACAGTCTCACATTCTATGATTCGAACCTCTCCTGTGAGTCCAGTATTAGATTCCGATGCTACACTTCAGGTTTATTGTATACCTTGCACCTTCTTATTGACGATGAAACACAGAAAGATCATCGGAATTTAATACAAAAGGCACAATGCCGACTTATGTAAAAGAGGACTGACACTCTCACTTTCTATGATTTGAACTTCTCCTGTGAGTCCAGTTTTAGATTCCGATGCTTCACTTCAGGATTACTGTAACACTTGGACCTTCTTATTGACGATGAAACACAGAGTTTGCATCCGAATTTAATACAAAAGGCAAAATGCCGACTTAAGTACAAGAGGACTGACACTCTAACATTCTATGATTTGAACCTCTCCTGTGAGTCCAGTTTCAGATTCCGATGCTTCAACTCAGGTTTACTGTATCCCTTGGACCTTCTTATTGACGATGAACCACTGAAATTGCATCCGAATTTAATGCAAAAGGCACAATGCCGACTTAAGTAAAAGAGGACTGACACTCTCACTTTCTGTGATTTGAACCTCTCCTGTGAGTCCAGTTTTAGATTCCGATGCTTCACTTCAGGTTTACTGTATACCATGCACCTTCTTATTGACGATGAAACACAGAAATTGCATTGGAATTAAATTCAAATGGCACACTGCCGACTTAAGTACAAGAGGACGGACACTCTAATTTTCTAAGATTTGACCGTCTCCTGTGAGTCCAGTTTTATATTCCGATGCTTCACTTCAGGTTTACTGTATACCTTGCACCTTCTTATTGACGATGAAACACAGAAATTGCATCCGAATTTAATACAAAAGGCACAATGCCGACTTAAGTACAAGAGGACTGACACTCTCACTTTCTATGATTTGAACCTCTCCTGTGAGTCCAGATTTAGATTCCGATGCTTCACTTCAGGTTAACTGTATCCCTTGGACATTCTTATTGACGATGAAACACAGAAATTGCGTCCGAATTTAATACAAAAGGCACAATGCCGACTTAAGTAAAAGAGGACTGACACTCTAACTTTCTATGATTTGAACCTCTCCTGTGAGTCCGTATTTAGATTCCGATGCTTCACTTCAGGTTTACTGTATCCCTTGGATCTTCTAATTGACGATGAAACACAGAAATTGCATCCGAATTTAATACAAAAGGCACAATGCCGAATTAAGTACAAGAGGACTGACACTCTCACTTTATATGATTTGAACCTCTCCTGTGAGTCCAGTTTTAGATTCCGATGCTTCACTTCAGGTTTACTGTATCCCTTGGACCTTCTTATTGACGATGAAACACAGATATTGCATCCGAATTTAATACAAAAGGCACAATGTCGACTTAAGCACAAGAGGACTGACACTCTCACTTTCTATGATTTGAATCTCTCCTGTGGGTCCAGTTTTAGATTCCGATGCTTCACTTTAGGTTTGCTGTATCCCTTGGACCTTCTTATTGACGATGAAACACAGAAATTGCATCCGAATTTAATACAAAAGACACAATGCCGACTTATGTAAAAGAGTACTGACACTCTCACTTTCCATGAATTGAACCTCTGCTGTGACTCCAGTTTTAGATTCCGATGCTTCTATTCAGGTTTACTGTATACCTTGTACCTTCTTATTGACGATGAAACACAGAAATCGCATCCGAATTTAATACAAAAGGCACAATGCCGACTTAAGTACAAGAGGACTGACTCTCTCACTTTCTATGATTTGAACCTCTCCTGTGAGTCCAGATTTAGATTCCGATGCTTCACTTCAGGTTTACTGTATGCCTTGGACATTCTTATTGACGATGAAACACAGAAATTGCATCCGAATTTAATACAAAAGGCACAATGGCGACTTAAGTAAAAGAGGACTGACACTCTATCTTTCTATGATTTGAACCTCTCCTGTGAGTCCGTATTTAGATTCCGATGCTTCACTTCAGGTTTACTGTATCCCTTGGACCTTCTTATTGACGATGGAACACAGAAATTGCATCCGAATTTAATACAAAAGGCACAATGCCGACTTAAGTACAAGAGGACTGACACTCTCACTTTATATGATTTGAACCTCTCCTGTGAGTCCAGTTTTAGATTCCGATGCTTCACTTCAGGTTTACTGTATCCCTTGGACCTTCTTATTGACGATGAAACACAGAAATTGCATCCGAATTTAATACAAAAGTCACAATGTCGACTTAAGCACAAGAGGCCGGACACTCTCACTTTCTATGATTTGAACCTCTGCTGTGAGTCCAGTTTTATATTCCAATGCTTCACTTCAGGTTTACTGTATCCCTTGGACCTTCTTATTGACGATGAAACACAGAAATTGCATCCGAATTTAATACAAAAGACACAATGCCGACTTATGTAAAAGAGTACTGACACTCTCACTTTCTATGAATTGAACCTCTGCTGTGACTCCAGTTTTAGATTCCGATGCTTCACTTTAGGTCTACTGTATACCTTGGACCTTCTCATTGACGATGAAACACAGAAATTGCATCCGAATTTAATACAAAAGGCACAATGCCGACTTAAGTAAAAGAGGACTGACACTCTCACTTTCTATGAATTGAACCTCTCCTGTGAGTCCAGTTTTAGATTCCGATGCTTCACTTCAGGTTTACTGTATCCCTTGGACCTTCTTATTGACGATGAAACACAGAAATTGCATCCCAATTTATTACAAAAGGCACAATGCCGACTTAGGTCCTAGAGGACTGACACTCTAACTTTCTCAGCAACAAAGGTTGCCACTAAGCCAACACGAAGTAGAAAAGGAGTTAAGTATTTTAAAACAAGTGGCCGTAGCGAACGGATATACGTGTAAGCATGTGATGAATATTTATAGGAAGATAAAGAAGAGGCAAATGGAACAAACAGAAGGAAGGCAAGAAGCAGTTAAGAGGAACAACAAGAAAAAATATGTAGCTCTCACTTACAAAGGAAGAATTGCAGACAAAATTGAAAGATGCTTTCGTAAATCCGACGTTAAAATAGGGTTCCGAACAAATAACACGTTAAAATTGAAGCTCCGGCATAGAATATGTAATAGTAGGAATAAATTTCAAGATTCAGGTGTATATAAGATCAAATGTAATGACTGCTGTAAACAATATATAGGGCAGACTGGTAGGAACTTTGAAACCAGATTCAGGGAGCACACCTACTTTCAAAACAAAACAGCTTTTGGGGCGCATATGGCTGCGGCAAAGCACTCAGTCACGAATATTGAAAACAACTTAGACATCCTGCATAGAGTTCACAAGGGACGGTTCCTTAACATTTTAGAAGAGATCGAAATATACACCCACAAAAATAAAGATCCGGATTTAATCCTCAACGAACAAAGCGAATTCAATCATAACGCCTATTTTAGCATTTATGACGACCTACTAAGATGACAACTGTTGCGTATGGAGATCCAGGCCGAGGGATGAGAGATTGAGCGCGGTGGAGAATCCGGAAGACGCGTGCAACGCCTGGCATCGTTGACGGGGCCCTCCTGTGCGGCCCTCTTGCCCGCGGCGATGGACAGCAGACGACTGAGCGGACCGCGGCACAACACCAAAGTGGCGGGAACCACGGAAGCAGACCGTAGAAGAAAACAAGTTCACACCAGCACCATAGATATATAAATCGCCCTATGCCTGTTAGATCGTATAAAAATGGTAATTTTACTGTTTTTTAATCCTGACAAGTACAGATTTTAGCTTTGACATCTACATATCTTAATTAAATATTTTTAATATAAAAAAGATCTACTGAATACAGTATGTGCAAATGGAATGTAACAAATGTACCGGACGCCACCTGTCGAAAATAGTGTTATAATTAATATAAATGACGTGCACTCTGCCAACCAATTTTATGTGACGGAACATGTGAAAGTTGCTGAATTGGACGGGTTACTCCTGTAACTTAAATATCAGGTACGTTCTGGTACAATTGATGTTGATAAGATGGTATGAAACAGATTTTCTTTCGTGAAATAGTAAATTAGTATAACTATTTTTACAGATCAGAAGATGGTTCTGAATGAACCGAAACCAATCATATAAATAATAAAAAAAAATTTGCAATCAAGATTGATTTAAAGTAACATTATAAACTCTAACTCTCTATGACTTGAACCTCTCCTGTGAGTCCAGTTTTAGTTTCCGATGCTTCACATGAGGTATACAGTTTACCTTGGACCTTCTTATTGACGATGAAACACAGAATTTGCATCCGAATTTAACACAAAAGGCACAATGCCGAATTAAGTACAAGAGGACTGACAGTCTCACTTTCTATGATTTGAACCTCTCCTGTGAGTCCAGTTTTAGATTCCGATGCTACACTTCAGGTTTATTGTATACCTTGCACCTTCTTATTGACGATGAAACACAGAAAGAGCATCGGAATTTAATACAAAAGGCACAATGCCGACTTATGTAAAAGAGGACTGACACTCTCACTTTCTATGATTTGAACTTCTCCTGTGAGTCCTGTTTTAGAATCCGATGCTTCACTTCAGGTTTACTGTAAAACTTGGACCTTATTATTGACGATGAAACACTGAAATTGCATCCGAATTTAATGCAAAAGGCACAATGCCGACTTAAGTAAAAGAGGACTGACACTCTCACTTTCTGTGATTTGAACCTCTCCTGTGAGTCCAGTTTTAGATTCCGATGCTTCACTTCAGGTTTACTGTATACCATGCACCTTCTTATTGACGATGAAACACAGAAATTTCATTGGAATTAAATTCAAATGGCACACTGCCGACTTAAGTACAAGAGGACGGACACTCTAATTCTCTAAGATTTGAACGTCTCCTGTGAGTCCAGTTTTTGATTCCGATGCTTCAATTCAGGTTTACTGTATACCTTGCACCTTCTTATTGACTATGAAACACAGAAATTGCATCCGAATTTAATACAAAAGGCACAATGCCGACTTAAGTAAAAGAGGACTGACACTCTCACTTTCTGTGATTTGAACCTCTCCTGTGAGTCCAGTTTTAGATTCCGATGCTTCACTTCAGGTTTACTGTATCCCTTGGACATTCTTATTGACGATGAAACACAGAAATTGCATCCGAATTTAATACAAAAGGCACAATGCCGACTTAAGCACAAGAGGACGGACACTCTCACTTTCTATGATTTGAACCTCTCCTGTGAGTCCGTATTTAGATTCCGATGCTTCACTTCAGGTTTACTGTATCCCTTGCACCTTCTTATTGATGATGAAACACAGAAATTGCATCCCAATTTAATACAAAAGGCACAATGCCGACTTAAGTACAAGAGGACAGACACTCTAACTTTCTATGATTTGAACTTCTCCTGTGAGTCCAGCTTTAGATTCCGATGCTTCACTTCTGGTTTACTGTAACACTTGGACCTTCTTATAGACGATGAAACACAGAGTTTGCATCCGAATTTAATACAAAAGGCACAATGCCGACTTAAGTACAAGAGGACTGACACTCTAACTTTCTATGATTTGAACCTCTCCTGTGAGTCCAGTTTCAGATTCCGATGCTTCACTTCAGGTTTACTGTATCCCTTGGACCTTCTTATTGACGATGAAACACTGAAATTGCATCCGAATTTAATGCAAAAGGCACAATGCCGACTTAAGTAAAAGAGGACTGACACTCTCACTTTCTGTGATTTGAACCTCTCCTGTGCGTCCAGTTTTAGATTCCGATGCTTCACTTCAGGTTTACTGTATACCTTGCACCTTCTTATTGACGATGAAACACAGAAATTGCATCCGAATTTAATACAAAAGGCACAATGCCGACTTAAGTACAAGAGGACTGACCTCACTTTCTATGATTTGAACCTCTCCTGTGAGTCCAGATTTAGATTCCGATGCTTCACTTCAGGTTTACTGTATCCCTTGGACATTCTTATTGACGATGAAACACAGAAATTGCATCCCAATTTAATACAAAAGGCACAATGCCGACTTAAGTACTAGCGGACTGACACTCTAACTTTCTCAGCAAAAAAGATTGCCACTAAGGCAACACGAAGTAGAAAAGGAGTTAAGTGTTTTAAAACAAGTGGCCGTAGCGAACGGATATACGTGTAAGCATGTGATGAATATTTATAGGAAGATAAAGAAGAGGCAAATGGAACAAACAGAAGGAAGGCAAGAAGCAGTTAAGAGGAACAACAAGAAAAAAATGTAGCTCTCACTTACAATGGAAGAATTGCAGACAAAATTGAAAGATGCTTTCGTAAATCCGACGTTAAAATAGGGTTCCGAACAAATAACACGTTAAAATTGAAGCTCCGGCATAGAATATGTAATAGTAGGAATAAATTTCAAGATTCAGGTGTATATAAGATCAAATGTAATGACTGCTGTAAACAATATATAGGGCAGACTGGTAGGAACTTTGAAACCAGATTCAGGGAGCACACCTACTCTCAAAACAAAACAGCTTTTGGGGCGCATATGGCTGCGGCAAAGGACTCAGTCACGAATATTGAAAACAACTTAGACATCCTGCATAGAGTTCACAAGGGACGGTTCCTTAACATTTTAGAAGAGATCGAAATATACACCCACAAAAATAAAGATCCGGATTTAATCCTCAACGAACAAAGCGAATTCTATCATAACGCCTATTTTAGCATTTATGACGACCTACTAAGATGACAACTGTTGCGTATGGAGATCCAGGCAGAGGGATGAGAGATGGAGCGCGGTGGAGAATCCGGAAGACGCGTGCAACGCCTGGCATCGTTGACGGGGCCCTCCTGTGCGGCCCTCTTGCCCGCGGCGATGGACAGCAGACGACTGAGCGGACCGCGGCACAACACCAAAGTGGCGGGAACCACGGAAGCAGACCGTAGAAGAAAACAAGTTCACACCAGCACCATAGATATATAAATCGCCCTATGCCTGTTAGATCGTATAAAAATGGTAATTTTACTGTTTTTTAATCCTGACAAGTACAGATTTTAGCTTTGACATCTACATATCTTAATTAAATATTTTTAATATAAAAAAGATCTACTGAATACAGTATGTGCAAATGGAATGTAACAAATGTACCAGACGCCACCTGTCGAAAATAGTGTTATAATTAATATAAATGACGTGCACTCTGCCAACCAATTTTATGTGACGGAACATGTGAAAGTTGCTGAATTGGACGGGTTACTCCTGTAACTTAAATATCAGGTACGTTCTGGTACATTTGATGTTGATAAGATGGTGTGAAACAGATTTTCTTTCGTGAAATAGTAAATTAGTATCATTATTTTTACAGATCAGAAGATGGTTCTGAATGAACCGAAACCAATCATATAAATAATAAAAAAAAAAGAAAAATTTGCAATCAAGATTGATTTAAAGTAACATTATAAACTCTAACTCTCTATGATTTGAACCTCTCCTGTGAGTCCAGTTTTAGTTTCCGATGCTTCACATGAGGTATACAGTTTACCTTGGACCTTTTTATTGACGATGAAACACAGAATTTGCATCCGAATTTAACACAAAAGGCACAATGCCGAATTAAGTACAAGAGGACTGACAGTCTCACTTTCTATGATTTGAACCTCTCCTGTGAGTCCAGATTTAGATTCCGATGCTACACTTCAGGTTTATTGTATACCTTGCACCTTCTTATTGACGATGAAACACAGAAAGAGCATCGGAATTTAATACAAAAGGCACAATGCCGACTTATGTAAAAGAGGACTGACACTCTCACTTTCTATGATTTGAACTTCTCCTGTGAGTCCAGTTTTAGATTCCGATGCTTCACTTCAGGTTTACTGTAAAACTTGGACCTTCTTATTGACGATGAAACACTGAAATTGCATCCGAATTTAATGCAAAAGGCACAATGCCGACTTAAGTAAAAGAGGACTGACACTCTCACTTTCTGTGATTTGAACCTCTCCTGTGAGTCCAGTTTTAGATTCCGATGCTTCACTTCAGGTTTATTGTATACCATGCACCTTCATATTGACGATGAAACACAGAAATTTCATTGGAATTAAATTCAAATGGCACACTGCCGACTTAAGTACAAGAGGACGGACACTCTCACTTTCTATGAATTGAACCTCTCCTGTGAGTCCAGTTTTAGATTCCGATGCTTCACTTCAGGTTTACTGTATCCCTTGGACCTTCTTATTGAAGATGAAACACAGAAATTGCATCCCAATTTATTACAAAAGGCACAATGCCGACTTAGGTCCTAGAGGACTGACACTCTAACTTTCTCAGCAACAAAGGTTGCCACTAAGCCAACACGAAGTAGAAAAGGAGTTAAGTATTTTAAAACAAGTGGCCGTAGCGAACGGATATACGTGTAAGCATGTGATGAATATTTATAGGAAGATAAAGAAGGGGCAAATGGAACAAACAGAAGGAAGGCAAGAAGCAGTTAAGAGGAACAACAAGAAAAAATATGTAGCTCTCACTTACAAAGGAAGAATTGCAGACAAAATTGAAAGATGCTTTCGTAAATCCGACGTTAAAATAGGGTTCCGAACAAATAACACGTTAAAATTGAAGCTCCGGCATAGAATATGTAATAGTAGGAATAAATTTCAAGATTCAGGTGTATATAAGATCAAATGTAATGACTGCTGTAAACAATATATAGGGCAGACTGGTAGGAACTTTGAAACCAGATTCAGGGAGCACACCTACTTTCAAAACAAAACAGCTTTTGGGGCGCATATGGCTGCGGCAAAGCACTCAGTCACGAATATTGAAAACAACTTAGACATCCTGCATAGAGTTCACAAGGGACGGTTCCTTAACATTTTAGAAGAGATCGAAATATACACCCACAAAAATAAAGATCCGGATTTAATCCTCAACGAACAAAGCGAATTCAATCATAACGCCTATTTTAGCATTTATGACGACCTACTAAGATGACAACTGTTGCGTATGGAGATCCAGGCCGAGGGATGAGAGATTGAGCGCGGTGGAGAATCCGGAAGACGCGTGCAACGCCTGGCATCGTTGACGGGGCCCTCCTGTGCGGCCCTCTTGCCCGTGGCGATGGACAGCAGACGACTGAGCGGACCGCGGCACAACACCAAAGTGGCGGGAACCACGGAAGCAGACCGTAGAAGAAAACAAGTTCACACCAGCACCATAGATATATAAATCGCCCTATGCCTGTTAGATCGTATAAAAATGGTAATTTTAGTGTTTTTTAATCCTGACAAGTACAGATTTTAGCTTTGACATCTACATATCTTAATTAAATATTTTAATATAAAAAAGATCTACTGAATACAGTATGTGCAAATGGAATGTAACAAATGTACCGGACGCCACCTGTCGAAAATAGTGTTATAATTAATATAAATGACGTGCACTCTGCCAACCAATTTTATGTGACGGAACATGTGAAAGTTGCTGAATTGGACGGGTTACTCCTGTAACTTAAATATCAGGTACGTTCTGGTACATTTGATGTTGATAAGATGGTATGAAACAGATTTTCTTTCGTGAAATAGTAAATTAGTATAACTATTTTTACAGATCAGAAGATGGTTCTGAATGAACCGAAACCAATCATATAAATAATAAAAAAAAAAAAATTTGCAATCAAGATTGATTTAAAGTAACATTATAAACTCTAACTCTCTATGATTTGAACCTCTCCTGTGAGTCCAGTTTTAGTTTCCGATGCTTCACATGAGGTATACAGTTTACCTTGGACCTTCTTATTGACGATGAAACACAGAATTTGCATCCGAATTTAACACAAAAGGCACAATGCCGAATTAAGTACAAGAGGACTGACAGTCTCACTTTCTATGATTTGAACCTCTCCTGTGAGTCCAGTTTTAGATTCCGATGCTACACTTCAGGTTTATTGTATACCTTGCACCTTCTTATTGACGATGAAACACAGAAAGAGCATCGGAATTTAATACAAAAGGCACAATGCCGACTTATGTAAAAGAGGACTGACACTCTCACTTTCTATGATTTGAACTTCTCCTGTGAGTCCTGTTTTAGAATCCGATGCTTCACTTCAGGTTTACTGTAAAACTTGGACCTTATTATTGACGATGAAACACTGAAATTGCATCCGAATTTAATGCAAAAGGCACAATGCCGACTAAGTAAAAGAGGACTGACACTCTCACTTTCTGTGATTTGAACCTCTCCTGTGAGTCCAGTTTTAGATTCCGATGCTTCACTTCAGGTTTATTGTATACCATGCACCTTCTTATTGACGATGAAACACAGAAATTTCATTGGAATTAAATTCAAATGGCACACTGCCGACTTAAGTACAAGAGGACGGACACTCTAATTCTCTAAGATTTGAACGTCTCCTGTGAGTCCAGTTTTTGATTCCGATGCTTCAATTCAGGTTTACTGTATACCTTGCACCTTCTTATTGACTATGAAACACAGAAATTGCATCCGAATTTAATACAAAAGGCACAATGCCGACTTAAGTAAAAGAGGACTGACACTCTCACTTTCTGTGATTTGAACCTCTCCTGTGAGTCCAGTTTTAGATTCCGATGCTTCACTTCAGGTTTACTGTATCCCTTGGACATTCTTATTGAAGATGAAACACAGAAATTGCATCCGAATTTAATACAAAAGGCACAATGCCGACTTAAGCACAAGAGGACGGACATTCTCACTTTCTATGATTTGAACCTCTCCTGTGAGTCCGTATTTAGATTCCGATGCTTCACTTCAGGTTTACTGTATCCCTTGCACCTTCTTATTGATGATGAAACACAGAAATTGCATCCCAATTTAATACAAAAGGCACAATGCCGACTTAAGAACAAGAGGACTGACACTCTAACTTTCTATGATTTGAACTTCTCCTGTGAGTCCAGCTTTAGAATCCGATGCTTCACTTCTGGTTTACTGTAACACTTGGACCTTCTTATAGACGATGAAACACAGAGTTTGCATCCGAATTTAATACAAAAGGCACAATGCCGACTTAAGTACAAGAGGACTGACACTCTAACTTTCTATGATTTGAACCTCTCCTGTGAGTCCAGTTTCAGATTCCGATGCTTCACTTCAGGTTTACTGTATCCCTTGGACCTTCTTATTGACGATGAAACACTGAAATTGCATCCGAATTTAATGCAAAAGGCACAATGCCGACTTAAGTAAAAGAGGACTGACACTCTCACTTTCTGTGATTTGAACCTCTCCTGTGCGTCCAGTTTTAGATTCCGATGCTTCACTTCAGGTTTACTGTATACCTTGCACCTTCTTATTGACGATGAAACACAGAAATTGCATCCGAATTTAATACAAAAGGCACAATGCCGACTTAAGTACAAGAGGACTGACCTCACTTTCTATGATTTGAACCTCTCCTGTGAGTCCAGATTTAGATTCCGATGCTTCACTTCAGGTTTACTGTATCCCTTGGACATTCTTATTGACGATGAAACACAGAAATTGCATCCCAATTTAATACAAAAGGCACAATGCCGACTTAAGTACTAGCGGACTGACACTCTAACTTTCTCAGCAAAAAAGATTGCCACTAAGGCAACACGAAGTAGAAAAGGAGTTAAGTATTTTAAAACAAGTGGCCGTAGCGAACGGATATACGTGTAAGCATGTGATGAATATTTATAGGAAGATAAAGAAGAGGCAAATGGAACAAACAGAAGGAAGGCAAGAAGCAGTTAAGAGGAACAACAAGAAAAAAATGTAGCTCTCACTTACAATGGAAGAATTGCAGACAAAATTGAAAGATGCTTTCGTAAATCCGACGTTAAAATAGGGTTCCGAACAAATAACACGTTAAAATTGAAGCTCCGGCATAGAATATGTAATAGTAGGAATAAATTTCAAGATTCAGGTGTATATAAGATTAAATGTAATGACTGCTGTAAACAATATATAGGGCAGACTGGTAGGAACTTTGAAACCAGATTCAGGGAGCACACCTACTCTCAAAACAAAACAGCTTTTGGGGCGCATATGGCTGCGGCAAAGGACTCAGTCACGAATATTGAAAACAACTTAGACATCCTGCATAGAGTTCACAAGGGACGGTTCCTTAACATTTTAGAAGAGATCGAAATATACACCCACAAAAATAAAGATCCGGATTTAATCCTCAACGAACAAAGCGAATTCAATCATAACGCCTATTTTAGCATTTATGACGACCTACTAAGATGACAACTGTTGCGTATGGAGATCCAGGCAGAGGGATGAGAGATGGAGCGCGGTGGAGAATCCGGAAGACGCGTGCAACGCCTGGCATCGTTGACGGGGCCCTCCTGTGCGGCCCTCTTGCCCGCGGCGATGGACAGCAGACGACTGAGCGGACCGCGGCACAACACCAAAGTGGCGGGAACCACGGAAGCAGACCGTAGAAGAAAACAAGTTCACACCAGCACCATAGATATATAAATCGCCCTATGCCTGTTAGATCGTATAAAAATGGTAATTTTACTGTTTTTTAATCCTGACAAGTACAGATTTTAGCTTTGACATCTACATATCTTAATTAAATATTTTTAATATAAAAAAGATCTACTGAATACAGTATGTGCAAATGGAATGTAACAAATGTACCAGACGCCACCTGTCGAAAATAGTGTTATAATTAATATAAATGACGTGCACTCTGCCAACCAATTTTATGTGACGGAACATGTGAAAGTTGCTGAATTGGACGGGTTACTCCTGTAACTTAAATATCAGGTACGTTCTGGTACATTTGATGTTGATAAGATGGTGTGAAACAGATTTTCTTTCGTGAAATAGTAAATTAGTATAATTATTTTTACAGATCAGAAGATGGTTCTGAATGAACCGAAACCAATCATATAAATAATAAAAAAAAAAAAGAAAAATTTGCAATCTAGATTGATTTAAAGTAACATTATAAACTCTAACTCTCTATGATTTGAACCTCTCCTGTGAGTCCAGTTTTAGTTTCCGATGCTTCACATGAGGTATACAGTTTACCTTGGACCTTTTTATTGACGATGAAACACAGAATTTGCATCCGAATTTAACACAAAAGGCACAATGCCGAATTAAGTACAAGAGGACTGACAGTCTCACTTTCTATGATTTGAACCTCTCCTGTGAGTCCAGATTTAGATTCCGATGCTACACTTCAGGTTTATTGTATACCTTGCACCTTCTTATTGACGATGAAACACAGAAAGAGCATCGGAATTTAATACAAAAGGCACAATGCCGACTTATGTAAAAGAGGACTGACACTCTCACTTTCTATGATTTGAACTTCTCCTGTGAGTCCAGTTTTAGATTCCGATGCTTCACTTCAGGTTTACTGTAAAACTTGGACCTTCTTATTGACGATGAAACACTGAAATTGCATCCGAATTTAATGCAAAAGGCACAATGCCGACTTAAGTAAAAGAGGACTGACACTCTCACTTTCTGTGATTTGAACCTCTCCTGTGAGTCCAGTTTTAGATTCCGATGCTTCACTTCAGGTTTATTGTATACCATGCACCTTCATATTGACGATGAAACACAGAAATTTCATTGGAATTAAATTCAAATGGCACACTGCCGACTTAAGTACAAGAGGACGGACACTCTAATTCTCTAAGATATGAACGTCTCCTGTGAGTCCAGTTTTTGATTCCGATGCTTCAATTCAGGTTTACTGTATACCTTGCACCTTCTTATTGACTATGAAACACAGAAATTGCATCCGAATTTAACACAAAAGGCACAATGCCGACTTAAGTACAAGAGGACTGACACTCTCACTTTCTATGATTTGAACCTCTCCTGTGAGTCCAGATTTAGATTCCGATGCTTCACTTCAGGTTTACTGTATCCCTTGGACATTCTTATTGACGATGAAACACAGAAATTGCATCCGAATTTAATACAAAAGGCACAATGCCGACTTAAGCACAAGAGGACGAACACTCTCACTTTATATGATTTGAATCTCTCCTGTGAGTCCGTATTTAGATTCCGATGCTTCACTTCTGGTTTTTCTGTATCCCTTGCACCTTCTTATTGATGATGAAACACAGAAATTGCATCCCAATTTAATACAAAAGGCACAATGCCGACTTAAGTACAAGAGGACTGACACTCTAACTTTCTATGATTTGAACTTCTCCTGTGAGTCCAGCTTTAGATTCCGATGCTTCACTTCTGGTTTACTGTAACACTTGGAAATTCTTATAGACGATGAAACACAGAGTTTGCATCCGAATTTAATACAAAAGGCACAATGCCGACTTAAGTACAAGAGGACTGACACTCTAACTTTCTATGATTTGAACCTCTCCTGTGAGTCCAGTTTCAGATTCCGATGCTTCACTTCAGGTTTACTGTATCCCTTGGACCTTCTTATTGACGATGAAACACTGAAATTGCATCCGAATTTAATGCAAAAGGCACAATGCCGACTTAAGTAAAAGGGGACTGACACTCTCACTTTCTGTGATTTGAACCTCTCCTGTGAGTCCAGTTTTAGATTCCGATGCTTCACTTCAGGTTTACTGTATACCTTGCACCTTCTTATTGACGATGAAACACAGAAATTGCATCCGAATTTAATACAAAAGGCACAATGCCGACTTAAGTACAAGAGGACTGACCTCACTTTCTATGATTTGAACCTCTCCTGTGAGTCCAGATTTAGATTCCGATGCTTCACTTCAGGTTTACTGTATCCCTTGGACATTCTTATTGACGATGAAACACAGAAATTGCATCCCAATTTAATACAAAAGGCACAATGCCGACTTAAGTACTAGCGGACTGACACTCTAACTTTCTCAGCAAAAAAGATTGCCACTAAGGCAACACGAAGTAGAAAAGGAGTTAAGTATTTTAAAACAAGTGGCCGTAGCGAACGGATATACGTGTAAGCATGTGATGAATATTTATAGGAAGATAAAGAAGAGGCAAATGGAACAAACAGAAGGAAGGCAAGAAGCAGTTAAGAGGAACAACAAGAAAAAAATGTAGCTCTCACTTACAATGGAAGAATTGCAGACAAAATTGAAAGATGCTTTCGTAAATCCGACGTTAAAATAGGGTTCCGAACAAATAACACGTTAAAATTGAAGCTCCGGCATAGAATATGTAATAGTAGGAATAAATTTCAAGATTCAGGTGTATATAAGATCAAATGTAATGACTGCTGTAAACAATATATAGGGCAGACTGGTAGGAACTTTGAAACCAGATTCAGGGAGCACACCTACTCTCAAAACAAAACAGCTTTTGGGGCGCATATGGCTGCGGCAAAGCACTCAGTCACGAATATTGAAAACAACTTAGACATCCTGCATAGAGCTCACAAGGGACGGTTCCTTAACATTTTAGAAGAGATCGAAATATACACCCACAAAGAAAAAGATCCTTATTTAATCCTCAACGAACAAAGCGAATTCAATCATAACGCCTATTTTAGCATTTATGACGACCTACTAAGATGACAACTGTTGCGTATGGAGATCCAGGCCGAGTGATGAGAGATGGAGCGCGGTGGAGAAGCCGGAAGACGCGTGCAACACCTGGCGTCGTTGACGGGGCCCTCCTGTGCGGCCCTCTTGCCCGCGGCGATGGACAGCAGACGACTGAGCGGACCGCGGCACAACACCAAAGTGGCGGGAACCTCGGAAGCAGACCGTAAAAGAAAACAAGTTCACACCAGCACTATAGATATATAAATCGCCCTGTGCCTGTTAGATCGTATAAAAATGGTAATTTTACTGTTTTTAAATCTTGACAAGTACAGATTTTAGCTTTGACATCTACATATCTTAATTAAATATTTTTAATATAAAAAAGATCTACTGAATACAGTATGTGCAAATGGAATGTAACAAATGTACCAGACGCCACCTGTCGAAAATAGTGTTACAATTAATATAAATGACGTGCAATCTGCCAACCAATTTTATGTGACGTACCATGTGAAAGTTGCTGAATTGGACGGGTTACTCCTGTAACTTAAATATCAGGTACGTTCTGGTACATTTGATGTTGATAAGATAGTATAAAACAGATTTTCTTTCGTGAAATAGTAAATTAGTATAATTATTTTTAGAGATCAGAAGATGGTTCTGAATGAACCGAAACCAATCATATAAATAATAAAAACAAAAAAAAATTTGCAATCAAGACGGATTTAAAGTAACATTATAAACTCTAACTTTCTATGATTTGAACCTCTCGTGTGAGTCCAGGTTTAGTTTCCGCTGCTTCACTTGAGGTATACTGTTTACCTTGGACCTTCTTATTGACGATGAAACACAGAATTTGCATCCGAATTTAATACAAAAGGCACAATGCCGAATTAAGTACAAGAGGACTGACAGTCTCACTTTCTATGATTTGAACCTCTCCTGTGAGTCCAGTTTTAGATTCCGATGCTACACTTCGGGTTTATTGTATACCTTGCACCTTCTTATTGACGATGAAACACAGAAAGAGCATCGGAATATAATACAAAAGGCACAATGCCGACTTATGTGAAAGAGGACTGACACTCTCACTTTCTATGATTTGAACTTCTCCTGTGAGTCCAGTTTTAGATTCCGATGCTTCACTTTAGGTTTACTGTAACACTTGGACCTTCTTATTGACGATGAAACACAGAGTTTGCATTCGAATTTAATACAAAAGGCACAATGCCAACTTAAGTACAAGAGGACTGACACTCTAACATTCTATGATTTGAACCTCTCCTGTGAGTCCAGTTTCAGATTCCGATGCTTCACTTCAGGTTTACTGTATCCCTTGGACCTTCTTATTGACGATGAACCACTGAAATTGCATCCGAATTTAATGCAAAAGGCACAATGCCGACTTAAGTAAAAGAGGACTGACACTCTCACTTTCTGTGATTTGAACCTGTCCTGTGAGTCCAGTTTTAGATTCCGATGCTTCACTTCAGGTTTACTGTATACCATGCACCTTCTTATTGACGATGAAACACAGAAATTGCATTGGAATTAAATTCAAATGGCACACTGCCGACTTAAGTACAAGAGGACGGACACTCTAATTTTCTAAGATTTGACCGTCTCCTGTGAGTCCAGTTTTAGATTCCGATGCTTCACTTCAGGTTTACTGTATACCTTGCACCTTCTTATTGACGATGAAACACAGAAATTGCATCCGAATTTAATACAAAAGGCACAATGCCGACTTAAGTACAAGAGGACTGACACTCTCACTTCACTTCAGGTTTACTGTATCCCTTGGACCTTCGTAATGACGATGAAACACAGAAATTGCATCCGAATTTAATACAAAAGACACAATGCCGACTTATGTAAAAGTGTACTGACACTCTCACTTTCCATGAATTGAACCTCTGCTGTGACTCCAGTTTTAGATTCCGATGCTTCGCTTCAGGTTTACTGTATTCCTTGTACCTTCTTATTGACGATGAAACACAGAAATCGCATCCGAATTTAATACAAAACGCACAATGCCGACTTAAGTACAAGAGGACTGACACTCTCACTTTCTATGATTTGAACCTCTCCTGTGAGTCCAGATTTAGATTTGAATGCTTCACTTCAGGTTTACTGTATCCCTTGGACATTCTTATTGACGATGAAACACAGAAATTGCATCCGAATTTAATACAAAAGGCACAATGCCGACTTAAGTAAAAGAGGACTGACACTCAATCTTTCTATGATTTGAACCTCTCCTGTGAGTCCGTATTTAGATTCCGATGCTTCACTTCAGGTTTACTGTATCCCTTGGACCTTCTTATTGACGATGGAACACAGAAATTGCATCCGAATTTAATACAAAAGGCACAATGACGACTTAAGTACAAGAGGACTGACACTCTCACTTTATATGATTTGAACCTCTCCCGTGAGTCCAGTTTTAGATTCCGATGCTTCACTTCAGGTTTACTGTATCCCTTGGACCTTCTTATTGACGATGAAACACAGAAATTGCATCCGAATTTATACAAAAGTCACAATGTCGACTTAAGCACAAGAGAACGGACACTCTCACTTTCTATGATTTGAACCTCTCCTGTGAGTCCAGTTTTATATTCCAATGCTTCACTTCAGGTTTACTGTATCCCTTGGACCTTCTTATTGACGATGAAACACAGAAATTGCATCCGAATTTAATACAAAAGACACAATGCCGACTTGTATAAAAGAGTACTGACACTCTCACTTTCTATGAATTGAACCTCTGCTGTGACTCCAGTTTTAGATTCCGATGCTTCACTTCAGGTTTACTGTATACCTTGTACCTTCTTATTGACGATGAAACACAGAAATTGCATCCGAATTTAATACAAATGGCACAATGCCGACTTAAGTACAAGAGGACTGACACTCTCACTTTCTATGATTTGAACCTCTCCTGTGAGTCCAGTTTTAGATTCCGATGCTTCACTTCAGGTTTACTGTATCCCTTGGACCTTATTATTGACGATGAAACACAGAAATTGCATCCGAATTTAATACAGAAGGCACAATTCCGACTTAAGTAAAGAGGAGTGATACTCTAACTCTCACTGATTTGTACCTCTCCTGTGAGTCCAGTTTTAGATTCCGATGCTTCACTTTAGGTTTACTGTATACCTTGGACCCTCTCATTGACGATGAAACACAGAAATTGCATCCGAATTTAATACAAAAGGCACAATGCCGACTTAAGTACAAGAGGACTGACACTCTCACTTTCTATGATTTGAACCTCTCCTGTGAGTCCAGATTTAGATTCCGATGCTTCACTTCAGGTTTACTGTATCCCTTGGACATTCTTATTGACGATGAAACACAGAAATTGCATCCCAATTTAATACAAAAGGCACAATGCCGACTTAAGTACTAGCGGACTGACACTCTAACTTTCTCAGCAAAAAAGATTGCCACTAAGGCAACACGAAGTAGAAAAGGAGTTAAGTATTTTAAAACAAGTGGCCGTAGCGAACGGATATACGTGTAAGCATGTGATGAATATTTATAGGAAGATAAAGAAGAGGCAAATGGAACAAACAGAAGGAAGGCAAGAAGCAGTTAAGAGGAACAACAAGAAAAAAATGTAGCTCTCACTTACAATGGAAGAATTGCAGACAAAATTGAAAGATGCTTTCGTAAATCCGACGTTAAAATAGGGTTCCGAACAAATAACACGTTAAAATTGAAGCTCCGGCATAGAATATGTAATAGTAGGAATAAATTTCAAGATTCAGGTGTATATAAGATCAAATGTAATGACTGCTGTAAACAATATATAGGGCAGACTGGTAGGAACTTTGAAACCAGATTCAGGGAGCACACCTACTCTCAAAACAAAACAGCTTTTGGGGCGCATATGGCTGCGGCAAAGGACTCAGTCACGAATATTGAAAACAACTTAGACATCCTGCATAGAGTTCACAAGGGACGGTTCCTTAACATTTTAGAAGAGATCGAAATATACACCCACAAAAATAAAGATCCGGATTTAATCCTCAACGAACAAAGCGAATTCAATCATAACGCCTATTTTAGCATTTATGACGACCTACTAAGATGACAACTGTTGCGTATGGAGATCCAGGCAGAGGGATGAGAGATGGAGCGCGGTGGAGAATCCGGAAGACGCGTGCAACGCCTGGCATCGTTGACGGGGCCCTCCTGTGCGGCCCTCTTGCCCGCGGCGATGGACAGCAGACGACTGAGCGGACCGCGGCACAACACCAAAGTGGCGGGAACCACGGAAGCAGACCGTAGAAGAAAACAAGTTCACACCAGCACCATAGATATATAAATCGCCCTATGCCTGTTAGATCGTATAAAAATGGTAATTTTACTGTTTTTTAATCCTGACAAGTACAGATTTTAGCTTTGACATCTACATATCTTAATTAAATATTTTTAATATAAAAAAGATCTACTGAATACAGTATGTGCAAATGGAATGTAACAAATGTGCCAGACGCCACCTGTCGAAAATAGTGTTATAATTAATATAAATGACGTGCACTCTGCCAACCAATTTTATGTGACGGAACATGTGAAAGTTGCTGAATTGGACGGGTTACTCCTGTAACTTAAATATCAGGTACGTTCTGGTACATTTGATGTTGATAAGATGGTGTGAAACAGATTTTCTTTCGTGAAATAGTAAATTAGTATAATTATTTTTACAGATCGGAAGATGGTTCTGAATGAACCGAAACCAATCATATAAATAATAAAAAAAAAAGAAAAATTTGCAATCAAGATTGATTTAAAGTAACATTATAAACTCTAACTCTCTATGATTTGAACCTCTCCTGTGAGTCCAGTTTTAGTTTCCGATGCTTCACATGAGGTATACAGTTTACCTTGGACCTTTTTATTGACGATGAAACACAGAATTTGCATCCGAATTTAACACAAAAGGCACAATGCCGAATTAAGTACAAGAGGACTGACAGTCTCACTTTCTATGATTTGAACCTCTCCTGTGAGTCCAGATTTAGATTCCGATGCTACACTTCAGGTTTATTGTATACCTTGCACCTTCTTATTGACGATGAAACACAGAAAGAGCATCGGAATTTAATACAAAAGGCACAATGCTGACTTATGTAAAAGAGGACTGACACTCTCACTTTCTATGATTTGAACTTCTCCTGTGAGTCCAGTTTTAGATTCCGATGCTTCACTTCAGGTTTACTGTAAAACTTGGACCTTCTTATTGACGATGAAACACTGAAATTGCATCCGAATTTAATGCAAAAGGCACAATGCCGACTTAAGTAAAAGAGGACTGACACTCTCACTTTCTGTGATTTGAACCTCTCCTGTGAGTCCAGTTTTAGATTCCGATGCTTCACTTCAGGTTTATTGTATACCATGCACCTTCATATTGACGATGAAACACAGAAATTTCATTGGAATTAAATTCAAATGGCACACTGCCGACTTAAGTACAAGAGGACGGACACTCTAATTCTCTAAGATATGAACGTCTCCTGTGAGTCCAGTTTTTGATTCCGATGCTTCAATTCAGGTTTACTGTATACCTTGCACCTTCTTATTGACTATGAAACACAGAAATTGCATCCGAATTTAACACAAAAGGCACAATGCCGACTTAAGTACAAGAGGACTGACACTCTCACTTTCTATGATTTGAACCTCTCCTGTGAGTCCAGATTTAGATTCCGATGCTTCACTTCAGGTTTACTGTATCCCTTGGACATTCTTATTGACGATGAAACACAGAAATTGCATCCGAATTTAATACAAAAGGCACAATGCCGACTTAAGCACAAGAGGACGGACACTCTCACTTTCTATGATTTGAACCTCTCCTGTGAGTCCGTATTTAGATTCCGATGCTTCACTTCAGGTTTACTGTATCCCTTGCACCTTCTTATTGATGATGAAACACAGAAATTGCATCCCAATTTAATACAAAAGGCACAATGCCGACTTAAGTACAAGAGGACTGACACTCTAACTTTCTATGATTTGAACTTCTCCTGTGAGTCCAGCTTTAGATTCCGATGCTTCACTTCTGGTTTACTGTAACACTTGGAAATTCTTATAGACGATAAAACACAGAGTTTGCATCCGAATTTAATACAAAAGGCACAATGCCGACTTAAGTACAAGAGGACTGACACTCTAACTTTCTATGATTTGAACCTCTCCTGTGAGTCCAGTTTCAGATTCCGATGCTTCACTTCAGGTTTACTGTATCCCTTGGACCTTCTTATTGACGATGAAACACTGAAATTGCATCCGAATTTAATGCAAAAGGCACAATGCCGACTTAAGTAAAAGAGGACTGACACTCTCACTTTCTGTGATTTGAACCTCTCCTGTGAGTCCAGTTTTAGATTCCGATGCTTCACTTCAGGTTTACTGTATACCTTGCACCTTCTTATTGACGATGAAACACAGAAATTGCATCCGAATTTAATACAAAAGGCACAATGCCGACTTAAGTACAAGAGGACTGACCTCACTTTCTATGATTTGAACCTCTCCTGTGAGTCCAGATTTAGATTCCGATGCTTCACTTCAGGTGTACTGTATCCCTTGGACATTCTTATTGACGATGAAACACAGAAATTGCATCCCAATTTAATACAAAAGGCACAATGCCGACTTAAGTACTAGCGGACTGACACTCTAACTTTCTCAGCAAAAAAGATTGCCACTAAGGCAACACGAAGTAGAAAAGGAGTTAAGTATTTTAAAACAAGTGGCCGTAGCGAACGGATATACGTGTAAGCATGTGATGAATATTTATAGGAAGATAAAGAAGAGGCAAATGGAACAAACAGAAGGAAGGCAAGAAGCAGTTAAGAGGAACAACAAGAAAAAAATGTAGCTCTCACTTACAATGGAAGAATTGCAGACAAAATTGAAAGATGCTTTCGTAAATCCGACGTTAAAATAGGGTTCCGAACAAATAACACGTTAAAATTGAAGCTCCGGCATAGAATATGTAATAGTAGGAATAAATTTCAAGATTCAGGTGTATATAAGATCAAATGTAATGACTGCTGTAAACAATATATAGGGCAGACTGGTAGGAACTTTGAAACCAGATTCAGGGAGCACACCTACTCTCAAAACAAAACAGCTTTTGGGGCGCATATGGCTGCGGCAAAGCACTCAGTCACGAATATTGAAAACAACTTAGACATCCTGCATAGAGCTCACAAGGGACGGTTCCTTAACATTTTAGAAGAGATCGAAATATACACCCACAAAAATAAAGATCCTTATTTAATCCTCAACGAACAAAGCGAATTCAATCATAACGCCTATTTTAGCATTTATGACGACCTACTAAGATGACAACTGTTGCGTATGGAGATCCAGGCCGAGTGATGAGAGATGGAGCGCGGTGGAGAAGCCGGAAGACGCGTGCAACACCTGGCGTCGTTGACGAGGCCCTCCTGTGCGGCCCTCTTGCCCGCGGCGATGGACAGCAGACGACTGAGCGGACCGCGGCACAACACCAAAGTGGCGGGAACCTCGGAAGCAGACCGTAAAAGAAAACAAGTTCACACCAGCACTATAGATATATAAATCGCCCTGTGCCTGTTAGATCGTATAAAAATGGTAATTTTACTGTTTTTAAATCTTGACAAGTACAGATTTTAGCTTTGACATCTACATATCTTAATTAAATATTTTCAATATAAAAAAGATCTACTGAATACAGTATGTGCAAATGGAATGTAACAAATGTACCAGACGCCACCTGTCGAAAATAGTGTTACAATTAATATAAATGACGTGCAATCTGCCAACCAATTTTATGTGACGTACCATGTGAAAGTTGCTGAATTGGACGGGTTACTCCTGTAACTTAAATATCAGGTACGTTCTGGTACATTTGATGTTGATAAGATAGTATAAAACAGATTTTCTTTCGTGAAATAGTAAATTAGTATAATTATTTTTAGAGATCAGAAGATGGTTCTGAATGAACCGAAACCAATCATATAAATAATAAAAACAAAAAAAAATTTGCAATCAAGACGGATTTAAAGTAACATTATAAACTCTAACTTTCTATGATTTGAACCTCTCGTGTGAGTCCAGGTTTAGTTTCCGCTGCTTCACTTGAGGTATACTGTTTACCTTGGACCTTCTTATTGACGATGAAACACAGAATTTGCATCCGAATTTAATACAAAAGGCACAATGTCGAATTAAGTACAAGAGGACTGACAGTCTAACTTTCTATGATTTGAACCTCTCCTGTGAGTCCAGTTTTAGATTCCGATGCTACACTTCGGGTTTATTGTATACCTTGCACCTTCTTATTGACGATGAAACACAGAAAGAGCATCGGAATATAATACAAATGGCACAATGCCGACTTATGTGAAAGAGGACTGACACTCTCACTTTCTATGATTTGAACTTCTCCTGTGAGTCCAGTTTTAGATTCCGATGCTTCACTTCAGGTTTACTGTAACACTTGGACCTTCTTATTGACGATGAAACACAGAGTTTGCATCCGAATTTAATACAAAAGGCACAATGCCAACTTAAGTACAAGAGGACTGACACTCTAACATTCTATGATTTGAACCTCTCCTGTGAGTCCAGTTTCAGATTCCGATGCTTCACTTCAGGTTTACTGTATCCCTTGGACCTTCTTATTGACGATGAACCACTGAAATTGCATCCGAATTAAATGCAAAAGGCACAATGCCGACTTAAGTAAAAGAGGACTGACACTCTCACTTTCTGTGATTTGAACCTGTCCTGTGAGTCCAGTTTTAGATTCCGATGCTTCACTTCAGGTTTACTGTATACCATGCACCTTCTTATTGACGATGAAACACAGAAATTGCATTGGAATTAAATTCAAATGGCACACTGCCGACTTAAGTACAAGAGGACGGACACTCTAATTTTCTAAGATTTGACCGTCTCCTGTGAGTCCAGTTTTAGATTCCGATGCTTCACTTCAGGTTTACTGTATACCTTGCACCTTCTTATTGACGATGAAACACAGAAATTGCATCCGAATTTAATACAAAAGGCACAATGCCGCCTTAAGTACAAGAGGACTGACACTCTCACTTTCTATGATTTGAACCTCTCCTGTGAGTCCAGAGTTAGATTCCCATGCTTCACTTCAGGTTTACTGTACCCCTTGGACATTCTTATTGACGATGAAACACAGAAATTGCATCCGAATTTAATACAAAAGGCACAATGCCGACTTAAGTAAAAGAGGACTGACACTGTATCTTTCTATGATTTGAACCTCTCCTGTGAGTCCGTATTTAGATTCCGATGCTTCACTTCAGTTTTCTGTATCCCTTGGACCTTCTTATTGACGATGAAACACAGAAATTGCATCCGAATTTAATACAAAAGGCACAATGCCGACTTAAGTACAAGAGGACTGACACTCTAACTTTCTATGATTTGAACCTCTCCTGTGAGTCCAGTTTCAGATTCCGATGCTTCACTTCAGGTTTACTGTATCCCTTGGACCTTCTTATTGACGATGAAACACTGAAATTGCATCCGAATTTAATGCAAAAGGCACAATGCCGACTTAAGTAAAAGAGGACTGACACTCTCACTTTCTGTGATTTGAACCTCTCCTGTGAGTTCAGTTTTAGATTCCGATGCTTCACTTCAGGTTTACTGTATACCTTGCACCTTCTTATTGACGATGAAACACAGAAATTGCATCCGAATTTAATACAAAATGCACAATGCCGACTTAAGTACAAGAGGACTGACCCTCTCACTTTCTATGATTTGAACCTCTCCTGTGAGTCCAGATTTAGATTCCGATGCTACACTTCAGGTTTACTGTATCCCTTGGACATTCTTATTGACGATGAAACACAGAAATTGCATCCGAATTTAATACAAAAGGCACAATGGCGACTTAAGTAAAAGAGGACTGACACTCTCACTTTCTGTGATTTGAACCTCTCCTGTGAGTCCAGTTTTAGATTCCGATGTTTCACTTCAGGTTTACTGTAACACTTGGACCTTCTTATTGACGATGAAACACAGAGTTTGCATCCGAATTTAATACAAAAGGCACAATGCCGAATTAAGTACAAGAGGACTGACAGTCTCACTTTCTATGATTTGAACCTCTCCTGTGAGTCCTGTTTTAGATTCCGATGCTACACTTCAGGTTTATTGTATACCTTGCACCTTCTTATTGACGATGAAACACAGAAAGAGCATCGGAATTTAATACAAAAGGCACAATGCCGACTTATGTAAAAGAGGACTGACACTCTCACTTTCTATGATTTGAACTTCTCCTGTGAGTCCAGTTTTAGATCCCGATGCTTCACTTCAGGTTTACTGTAACACTTGGACCTTCTTATTGACGATGAAACACAGAGTTTGCATCCGAATTTAATACAAAAGGCACAATGCCGACTTAAGTACAAGAGGACTGACTCTCTAACATTCTATGATGTGAACCTCTCCTGTGAGTCCAGTTTCAGAATCCGATGCTTCACTTCAGGTTTACTGTATCCCTTGGGCCTTCTTATTGACGATGAACCACTGAAATTGCATCCGAATTTAATGCAAAAGGCACAATGCCGACTTAAGTTAAAGAGGACTGACACTCTCACTTTCTGTGATTTGAAACTCTCCTGTGAGTCCAGTTTTAGATTCCGATGCTTCACTTCAGGTTTACTGTATACCATGCACCTTCTTATTGACGATGAAACACAGAAATTGCATTGGAATTAAATTCAAATGGCACACTGCCGACTTAAGTACAAGAGGACGGACACTCTAATTTTCTAAGATTTGACCGTCTCCTGTGAGTCCAGTTTTAGATTCCGATGCTTCACTTCAGGTTTACTGTATACCTTGCACCTTCTTATTGACGATGAAACACAGAAAGTGCATCGGAATTTAATACAAAAGGCACAATGCCGACTTAAGTACAAGAGGAGTGACACTCTCACTTTCTATGATTTGAACCTCTCCTGTGAGTCCAGATTTAGATTCCGATGCTTCACTCCAGGTTTACTGTATCCCTTGGACATTCTTATTGACGATGAAAGACAGAAATTGCATCCGAATTTAATACAAAAGGCACAATGCCGACTTAAGTATAAGAGGACTGACACTCTATCTTTCTATGATTTGAACCTCTCCTGGGAGTCCATATTTAGATTCCGATGCTTCACTTCAGGTTTACTGTATCCCTTGGACCTTCGTAATGACGATGAAACACAGAAATTGCATCCGAATTTAATACAAAAGGCACAATGCCGACTTAAGTACAAGAGGACTGACACTCTCACTTTATATGATTTGAACCTCTCCTGTGAGTCCAGTTTTAGATTCCGATGCTTCACTTCAGGTTTACTGTATCCCTTGGACCTTCTTATTGACGATGAAACACTGAAATTGCATCCGAATTTAATACAAAAGGCACAATGTCGACTTAAGCACAAGAGGACTGCCACTCTCACTTTCTATGATTTGAACCTCTCCTGTGGGTCCAGTTTTAGATTCCGATGCTTCACTTCAGGTTTACTGTATCCCTTGGTCCTTCTTATTGACGATGAAACACAGAAATTGCATCCGAATTTAATACAAAAGACACAATGCCGACTTATGTAAAAGTGTACTGACACTCTCACTTTCCATGAATTGAACCTCTGCTGTGACTCCAGTTTTAGATTCCGATGCTTCGCTTCAGGTTTACTGTATTCCTTGTACCTTCTTATTGACGATGAAACACAGAAATCGCATCCGAATTTAATACAAAAGGCACAATGCCGACTTAAGTACAAGAGGACTGACACTCTCACTTTCTATGATTTGAACCTCTCCTGTGAGTCCAGATTTAGATTTGAATGCTTCACTTCAGGTTTACTGTATCCCTTGGACATTCTTATTGACGATGAAACACAGAAATTGCATCCGAATTTAATACAAAAGGCACAATGCCGACTTAAGTAAAAGAGGACTGACACTCAATCTTTCTATGATTTGAACCTCTCCTGTGAGTCCGTATTTAGATTCCGATGCTTCACTTCAGGTTTACTGTATCCCTTGGACCTTCTTATTGACGATGGAACACAGAAATTGCATCCGAATTTAATACAAAAGGCACAATGACGACTTAAGTACAAGAGGACTGACACTCTCACTTTATATGATTTGAACCTCTCCCGTGAGTCCAGTTTTAGATTCCGATGCTTCACTTCAGGTTTACTGTATCCCTTGGACCTTCTTATTGACGATGAAACACAGAAATTGCATCCGAATTTATACAAAAGTCACAATGTCGACTTAAGCACAAGAGAACGGACACTCTCACTTTCTATGATTTGAACCTCTCCTGTGAGTCCAGTTTTATATTCCAATGCTTCACTTCAGGTTTACTGTATCCCTTGGACCTTCTTATTGACGATGAAACACAGAAATTGCATCCGAATTTAATACAAAAGACACAATGCCGACTTGTATAAAAGAGTACTGACACTCTCACTTTCTATGAATTGAACCTCTGCTGTGACTCCAGTTTTAGATTCCGATGCTTCACTTCAGGTTTACTGTATACCTTGTACCTTCTTATTGACGATGAAACACAGAAATTGCATCCGAATTTAATACAAATGGCACAATGCCGACTTAAGTACAAGAGGACTGACACTCTCACTTTCTATGATTTGAACCTCTCCTGTGAGTCCAGTTTTAGATTCCGATGCTTCACTTCAGGTTTACTGTATCCCTTGGACCTTATTATTGACGATGAAACACAGAAATTGCATGCGAATTTAATACAGAAGGCACAATTCCGACTTAAGTAAAAGAGGATTGACACTCTCACTTTCTATGATTTGAACCTCTCCTGTGAGTCCAGTTTTAGATTCCGATGCTTCACTTCATGTTTACTGTATCCCTTGGATATTCTTATTGACAATGAAACACAGAAATTGCATCCCAATTTAATACAAAAGGCACAATGCCGACTTAAGTAAAAGAGGACTGACACTCTCACTTTCTATGATTTGAACCTCTCCTGTGAGTCCAGTTTTAGATTCCGATGCTTCACTTCAGGTTTACTGTATCCCTTGGACCTTCTTATTGACGATGAAACACAGAAATTGCATCCCAATTTAATACAAAAGGCACAATGCCGACTTATGTCCTAGAGGACTGACACTCTAACTTTTTCAGCAAAAAAGGTTGCCACTAAGCCAACACGAAGTAGAAAAGGAGTTAAGTATTTTAAAACAAGTGGCTGTAGCGAACGGATATACGTGTAAGCATGTGATTAATATTTATAGGAAGATAAAGAAGAGGCAAATGGAACAAACAGAAGGAAGGCAAGAAGCAGTTAAGAGGAACAACAAGAAAAAATATGTAGCTCTCACTTACAATGGAAGAATTGCAGACAAAATTGAAAGATGCTTTCGTAAATCCGACGATAAAATAGGGTTCCGAACAAACAACACGTTAAAATTGAAACTTCGGCATAGAATATGTAATAGTAGGAATAAATTTCAAGATTCAGGTGTATATAAGATCAAATGTAATGACTGCTGTAAACAATATATAGGGCAGACTGGTAGGAACTTTGAAACCAGATTCAGGGAGCACACCTACTCTCAAAACAAAACAGCTTTTGGGGCGCATATGGCTGCGGCAAAGCACTCAGTCACGAATATTGAAAACAACTTAGACATCCTGCATAGAGCTCACAAGGGACGGTTCCTTAACATTTTAGAAGAGATCGAAATATACACCCACAAAAATAAAGATCCGGATTTAATCCTCAACGAACAAAGCGAATTCAATCATAACGCCTATTTTAGCATTTATGACGACCTACTAAGATGACAACTGTTGCGTATGGAGATCCAGGCCGAGGGATGAGAGATGGAGCGCGGTGGAGAAGCCGGAAGACGCGTGCAACGCTTGGCGTAGTTGACGGGGCCCTCCTGTGCGGCCCTCTTGCCCGCGGCGATGGACAGCAGACGACTGAGCGGACCGCGGCACAACACCAAAGTGGCGGGAACCACGGAAGCAGACCGTAGAAGAAAACAAGTTCACACCAGCACCATAGATATATAAATCGCCCTATGCCTGTTAGATCGTATAAAAATGGTAATTTTACTGTTTTTTAATCCTGACAAGTACAGATATTAGCTTTGACATCTACATATCTTAATTAAATATTTTTAATATAAAAAAGATCTACTGAATACAGTATGTGCAAATGGAATGTAACAAATGTACCAGACGCCACCTGTCGAAAATAGTGTTATAATTAATATAAATGACGTGCACTCTGCCAACCAATTTTATGTGACGGAGCATGTGAAAGTTGCTGAATTGGACGAGTTACTCCTGTAACTTAAATATCAGGTACGTTCTGGTACATTTGATGTTGATAAGATAGTATGAAACAGATTTTCTTCCGTGAAATAGTAAATTAGTATAATTATTGTTACAGATCAGAAGATGGTTCTGAATGAACCGAAACCAATCATATAAATAATAAAAAAAAAAAATTGCAATCAAGATTGATTTAAAGTAACATTATAAACTCTAACTTTCTATGATTTTAACCTCTCGTGTGAGTCCAGTTTTAGTTTCCGATGCTTCTCTTGAGGTATACAGTTTACCTTGGACCTTCTTATTGACGATGAAACACAGAATTTGCATCCGAATTTAACACAAAAGGCACAATGCCGAATTAAGTACAAGAGGACTGACAGTCTCACTTTCTATGATTTGAACCTCTCCTGTGAGTCCAGTTTTAGATTCCGATGCTTCACTTCAGGTTTACTGTATCCCTTGGACCTTATTATTGACGATGAAACACAGAAATTGCATCCGAATTTAATACAGAAGGCACAATTCCGACTTAAGTAAAGAGGAGTGATGCTCTAACTCTCACTGATTTGTACCTCTCCTGTGAGTCCAGTTTTAGATTCCGATGCTTCACTTTAGGTTTACTGTATACCTTGGATCTTCTCATTGACGATGAAACACAGAAATTGCATCCGAATTTAATACAAAAGGCACAATGCCGACTTAAGTAAAAGAGGATTGACACTCTCACTTTCTATGATTTGAACCTCTCCTGTGAGTCCAGTTTTAGATTCCGATGCTTCACTTCATGTTTACTGTATCCCTTGGATATTCTTATTGACAATGAAACACAGAAATTGCATCCCAATTTAATACAAAAGGCACAATGCCGACTTAAGTACTAGAGGACTGACACTCTAACTTTCACAGCAAAATAGATTGCCACTAAGCCAACACGAAGTAGAAAAGGATTTAAGTATTTTAAAACAAGTGGCCGTAGCGAACGGATATACGTGTAAGCATGTGATGAATATTTATAGGAAGATAAAGAAGAGGCAAATGGAACAAACAGAAGGAAGGCAAGAAGCAGTTAAGAGGAACAACAAGAAAAAATATGTAGCTCTCACTTACAATGGAAGAATTGCAGACAAAATTGAAAGATGCTTTCGTAAATCCGACGTTAAAATAGGGTTCCGAACAAATAACACGTTAAAATTGAAGCTCCGGCATAGAATATGTAATAGTAGGAATAAATTTCAAGATTCAGGTGTATATAAGATCAAATGTAATGACTGCTGTAAACAATATATAGGGCAGACTGGTAGGAACTTTGAAACCAGATTCAGGGAGCACACCTACTCTCAAAACAAAACAGCTTTTGGGGCGCATATGGGTGCGGCAAAGCACTCAGTCACGAATATTGAAAACAACTTAGACATCCTGCATAGAGCTCACAAGGGACGGTTCCTTAACATTTTAGAAGAGATCGAAATATACACCCACAAAAATAAAGATCCGGATTTAATCCTCAACGAACAAAGCGAATTCAATCATAACGCCTATTTTAGATTTATGACGACCTACTAAGATGACAACTGTTGCGTATGGAGATCCAGGCCGAGGGATGAGAGATGGAGCGCGGTGGAGAAGCCGGAAGACGCGTGCAACGCCTGGCGTCGTTAAAGGGGCCCTCCTGTGCGGCCCTCTTGCCCGCGGCGATGGACAGCAGACGACTAAGCGGACCGCGGCACAACACCAAAGTGGCGGGAACCACGGAAGCAGACCGTAGAAGAAAACAAGTTCACACCAGCACCATAGATATATAAATCGCCCTATGCCTGTTAGATCGTATAAAAATGGTAATTTTACTGTTTTTTAATCCTGACAAGTACAGATTTTAGCTTTGACATCTACATATCTTAATTAAATATTTTTAATATAAAAAAGATCTACTGAATACAGTATGTGCAAATGGAATGTAACAAATGAACCAGACGCCACCTGTCGAAAATAGTGTTATAATTAATATAAATGACGTGCACTCTGCCAACCAATTTTATGTGATGTAGCATGTGAAAGTAGCTGAATTGGGCGGGTTACTCCTGTAATTTAAATATCAGGTACGTTCTGGTACATTTGATGTTGATAAGATAGTATGAAACAGATTTTCTTTCGTGAAATAGTAAATTAGTATAATTATTTTTACAGATCAGAAGATGGTTCTGAATGAACCGAAACCAATCATATAAATAATAAAAAAAAAAAAAATTGCAATCAAGACGGATTTAAAGTAACATCATGACTCTAACTTTATATGATTTGAACCTCTCCTGTGAGTCCAGTTTTAGTTTCCGATGCTTCACTTGAGGTATACAGTTTACCTTGGACCTTCTTATTGACGATGAAACACAGAATTTGCATCCGAATTTAATACAAAAGGCACAATGCCGAATTAAGGACAAGAGGACTGACAGTCTCACTTTCTATCATTTGAACCTCTCCTGTGAGTCCAGTTTTAGATTCCGATGCTACTCTTCAGGTTTACTGTATACCATGCACCTTCTTATTGACGATGAAACACAGAAAGAGCATCGGAATTTAATACAAAAGGCACAATGCCGACTTATGTAAAAGAGGACTGACACTCTCACTTTCTATGATTTGAACTTCTCCTGTGAGTCCAGTTTTAGATTCCGATGCTTCACTTCAGGTTTACTGTAACACTTGGACCTTCTTATTGACGATGAAACACAGAGTTTGCATCCGAATTTAATACAAAAGGCACAATGCCGACTTAAGTACAAGAGGAAGGACACTCTTACTTTCTGTGATTTGAACCTCTTCTGTGAGTCCAGTTTTAGATTCCGATGCTTCACTCCGGGTTTACTGTATACCATGCACCTTCTTATTGACGATGAAACACAGAAATTGCATCCGAGTTTAATACAAAAGGCACAATGCCGATTTAAGTACAAGAGAACTGACACTCTTACTTTCTATGATTTGAACCTCTCCTGTGAGTCCAGTTTTAGTTTCCGATGCTTCACTTCAGGTTTACTGTATCCCTTGGACCTTCTTAGTGACGATGAAACACAGAAATTGCATTCGAATTTAATTCAAAAGGCACAATGCCGACTTAAGTAAAAGAGTACTGACACTCTCACTTTCTATGATTTGAACCTCTGGTGTGCGTCCAGTTTTAGATTCCGATGCTTCACTTCAGGTTTACTGTATACTTTGTACTTTCTTATTGACGATGAAACACAGAAATTGCATCCGAATTTAATACAAAATGCAAATTGTCGACTTAAGTACAAGAGCACTGACACTCTCAATTTCTACAATTTGAACCTCTCCTGTGAGTCCAGTTTTAGATTCCGATGCTTCACTTCGGGGTTACTGTATACCTTGCTCCTTCTTACTGACGATGTAACACAGAAATTGCATCGGAATTTAATACAAAAGGAACAATGCCGACTTAAGTACAAGAGGACTGGCACTCTCACTTTCTACGATTTGAACCTCTCCTGTGAGTCCAGTTATAGATTCCGATGCTGCACTTCAGGTTTACTGTATACCTTGGACCTTCTTATTGACGATGAAACACAGAAATTGCATCCCAACTTAATACAAAAGGCACAATGCCGGCTTAAGTACAAGAGGACTGACACTCTCACTTTCTCTGATTTTGAACCTCACCTGTGCCTCCAGTTTTAGATTCCGATGCTTCACTTCAGGTTTACTGTATCCCTTGGACCTTGTTATTGACGAGGAAACACAGAAATTCCATCCCAATTTAATACAAAAGGCACAATGGCTACTGAAGTACTAGAGGAGTGACACTCTAACTTTCTATGATTTGAACCTCTCCTGTTAGTCCAGTTTTAGATTCCGATGCTTCACTTCAGGTTTACTGTAACACTTGGACCTTCTTATTGACGATGAAACACAGAGTTTGCATCCGAATTTAATACAAAAGGCACAATGCCGACTTAAGTACGAGACGACTGACACTCTAACTTTCTATGATTTGAACCTCTCCTGTGAGTCCAGTTTCAGTTTCCGATGCTTCACTTCAGGTTTACTGTATCCCTTGGACCTTCTTACTGACGATGAAACACAGAAATTGTATCTGAATTTAATACAAAAGGCACAATGCCGACTTAAGTAAACGAGGACTGACACTCTCACTTTCTGTCATTTGAACTTCTCCTGTGAGTCCAGCTTTAGATTTCGATGCTTCACTTCAGGTTTACTGTATACCTTGCACCTTCTTTTTGACGATGAAACACAGAAACTGCATCGGAAATAAATTCAAAAGGCACAATGCCGACTTAAGTACAAGAGGACAGACACTCTAATTTTCCAAGATTTGAACCTCTCCTGTGAGTCCAGTTTTAGATTCCGATGCTTCACTTCAGGTTTACTGTATACCTTGCACCTTCTTATTGACGATGGAACACCTAAATTGCATCCGAATTTATTACAAAAGGCAGATTGCCGACCTAAGTACAAGAGGACTGACACTCTAACTTTCTATGATTTGAACCTCTCCTGAGAGTCCAGATTTAGATTCCGATGCTTCACTTCAGGTTTACTGTATCCCATGGACCTTCTTATTGACGATGAAACACAGAAATTGCATCCGAATTTAATACAAAAGGCACAATGCCGAGTTAATTACAAGAGGACTGACACTCTAAATTTCTATGATTTGAACCTCTCCTGTGAGTCCAGTTTTAGATTCCGATGATTCACTTCAGGTTGGCTGTATACCTTGCACCTTTTATTGTCGATGAAACACAGAAAGTGCATCGGAATTTAATACAAAAGGCACAATGCCGAATTAAGTACAAGAGGACTGACACTCTCACTTTCTATGATTTGAACCTCTCCCGTGAGTCCAGTTTTAGATTCCGTTGCTTCACTTCAGGTTTACTGTATCACTTGGACCTTCTTATTGACGATGAAACACAGAGTTTGCATCCGAATTTAATACAAAAGGCACAATGCCGACTTAAGTAAAAGAGGACTGACACTCTCACTTTCTGTGATTTGAACCTCTCCTGTGAGACCAGTTTTAGATTCCGATGCTTCACTTCAGGTTTCCTGTATACCTTGCACCTTCTTATTGACGATGAAACACAGAAATTGCATCGGAATTAAATTCAAAAGGCACAATGCCGACTTAAGTACAAGAGGACAGACACTCTAATTTTCTAAGATTTGAACCTCTCCTGTGAGTCCAGTTTTAGATTCTGATGCTTCACTTCAGGTTTACCGTATACCTTGCACCTTCTTATTGACGATGAGACACAGAAATTTCATTCGAATTTAATACAAAGGCACAATGCTGACTTAAGTACAGGAGGACTGACACTCTCACTCTTTATGATTTGAACCTCTGCTGTGAGTCCAGTTTCAGATTCCAATGCTTCACTTCAGGTTTACTGTATCCCTTGGACCTTCTTATTGACGATGAAACACAGAGTTTGCATCGGAATGTAATACAAAAGGCACAATGCCGACTTAAGTACAAAAGGACTGACGTTCTCACTTTCTATGATTTGAACATCTCCTGTGAGTCCAGTTTTAGATTCCGATGCTTCTCTTCGGGTTTACTGTATCCTTTGGACCTTCTTATTGTCGATTAGACACAGAAATTGCAGCCGAATTTAATAGTAAAGGTACAATGGCGACTTAAGTACAAGTGTACTGACACTCTATCTTTCTATGATATGAACCTCGCCTGTGAGTCCAGTTTAAGATTCCGATGCTTCACTTCAGGTTTACTGTATCCCTTGGATCTTCTTGTTGATGATGAAACACAGAAATTGCATCCGAATTTATTACAAAAGGCACAATGCCAACTTAAGTACAGGAGGACTGACACTCTCACTTTCTATGATTTGAACCTCTCCCGTGAGTCCAGTTTTAGATTCTGATGCTTCACTTCAGGTTTACTGTATCCCTTGGACCTTCTTATTGACGATGAAACACAGAAATTGCTTCCGAATTTAATAAAAAGTGCACAATGCCGACTTAAGTACAAGAGGACTGGCACACTCATTTCCTATGATTTGAACCTGTCCTGTGAATCCAGTTTTAGATTCCGATGCTTCACTTCAGGTTTACTGTATACCTTGCACCTTCCTATCGACGATGAAACACAGAAATTGCATCGGAATTTAATACAAAGGGCACAATGCCTACTTAAGTACAAGAGGACTGACACTCACACTTTCTATAATTTGAACCTCTCCTGTGAGTCCAGTATTAGATTCCGATGCTTTACTTCAGGTTTACTGTATCCCTTGGACCTTCTTATTGACGATGAAACACAGAGTTTGCATCGGAATGTAATACAAAAGGCACAATGCCGACTTAAGTACAAAAGGACTGACGTTCTCACTTTCTATGATTTGAACATCTCCTGTGAGTCCAGTTTTAGATTCCGATGCTTCTCTTCAGGTTTACTGTGTCCTTTGGACCTTCTTATTGTCGATTAAACACAGAAATTGCAGCCGAATTTAATAGAAAAGGCACAATGGCGACTTAAGTACAAGAATACTGACACTCTAACTTTCTATGATTTGAACCTCTCCTGTGAGTCCAGTTTTAGATTCCGATGCTTCACTTCAGGTTTACTGTATCATTTGGATCTTCTTGTTGATGATGAAACACAGAAATTGCATCCGAATTTATTACAAAAGGCACAATGACAACTTAAGTACAGGAGGACTGACACTCTCACTTTCTATGAATTGAACCTCTTCCGTGAGTCAAGTTTTAGATTCTGATGGTTCACTTCAGGTTTACTGTATCCCTTGGACCTTCTTATTGACGATGAAACACAGAAATTGCTTCCGAATTTAATACAAAGGGCACAATGCCGACCTAAGTACAAGAGGACTGACACTCTCATTTCCTATGATTTGAACCTGTCCTGTGAATCCAGTTTTAGATTCCGATGCTTCACTTCAGGTTTACTGTATACCTTGCACCTTCCTATCGACAATGAAACACAGAAATTGCATCGGAATTTAATACAAAGGGCACAATGCCTACTTAAGTACAAGAGGACTGACTCTCTCACTTTCTATAATTTGAACCTCTCCTGTGAGTCCAGTTTTAGATTCCGATGCTTTACTTCAGGTTTACTGTATCCCTTGGACCTTCTTATTGACGATGAAACACAGAGTTTGCATCGGAATGTAATACAAAAGGCACAATGCCGACTTAAGTACAAAAGGACTGACGTTCTCACTTTCTATGATTTGAACATCTCCTGTGAGACGAGTTTTAGATTCCGATGCTTCACTTCAGGTTTCCTGTATACCTTGCACCTTTTATTGTCGATGAAACACAGAAAGTGCATCGGAATTTAATACAAAAGGCACAATGCCGAATTAAGTACAAGCGGACTGACACTCTCACTTTCTATGATTTGAACCTCTCCCGTGAGTCCAGTTTTAGATTCCGATGCTTCACTTCAGGTTTACTGTATCACTTGGACCTTCTTATTGACGATGAAACACAGTTTGCATCCGAATTTAATACAAAAGGCACAATGCCGACTTAAGTAAAAGAGGACTGACACTCTCACTTTCTGTAATTTGAACCTCTCCTGTGAGACCAGTTTTAGATTCCGATGCTTCACTTCAGGTTTCCTGTATACCTTGCACCTTCTTATTGACGATGAAACACAGAAATTGCATCGGAATTAAATTCAAAAGGCACAATGCCGACTTAAGTACAAGAGGACAGACACTCTAATTTTCTAAGATTTGAACCTCTCCTGTGAGTCCAGTTTTAGATTCTGATGCTTCACTTCAGGTTTACCGTATACCTTGCACCTTCTCATTGACGATGAGACACAGAAATTTCATTCGAATTTAATACAAAAGGCACAATGCCGACTTAAGTACAGGAGGACTGACACTCTCACTCTTTATGATTTGAACCTCTGCTGTGAGTCCAGTTTCAGATTCCAATGCTTCACTTCAGGTTTACTGTATCCCTTTTACCTTCTTATTGACGATGAAACACAGATATTGCATCCGAATTAAATTCAAACGGCACAATGCCGACTTAAGTACCAGAGAACTGACACACTAACTTTCTATAATTGAACATCTCCTGTGTGTCCAGTTTTAGATTCCGATGCTTCTCTTCAGGTTTACTGTATCCTTTGGACCTTCTTATTGTCGATTAAACACAGAAATTGCAGCCGAATTTAATAGTAAAGGTACAATGGCGACTTAAGTACAAGAGTACTGACACTCTATCTATCTATGATTTGAACCTGTCCTGTGAGTCCAGTTTAAGATTCCGATGCTTCACTTCAGGTTTACTGTATCCCTTGGATCTTCTTGTTGATGATGAAACACAGAAATTGCATCCGAATTTATTACAAAAGGCACAATGCCAACTTAAGTACAGGAGGACTGACACTCTCACTATCTATGATTTGAACCTCTCCCGTGAGTCCAGTTTTAGATTCTGATGGTTCACTTCAGGTTTACTGTATCCCGTGGACCTTCTTATTGACGATGAAACACAGAAATTGCTTCCGAATTTAATACAAAGGGCACAATGCCGACTTAAGTACAAGAGGACTGACACTCTCATTTCCTATGATTTGAACCTGTCCTGTGAATCCAGTTTTAGATTCCGATGCTTCACTTTAGGTTTAATGTATACCTTGCACCTTCCAATCGACAATGAAACACAGAAATTGCATCGGAATTTAATACAAAGTGCACAATGCCTACTTAAGTACAAGAGGACTGACTCTCTCACTTTCTATAATTTGAACCTCTCCTGTGAGTCCAGTTTTAGATTCCGATGCTTTACTTCAGGTTTACTGTATCCCTTGGACCTTCTTATTGACGATGAAACACAGAGTTTGCATCTGAATGTAATACAAAAGTCACAATGCCGAATTAAGAACAAGTGGACTGACACTCTAACTTTCTATGATTTGAACCTATCCTGTGAGTCCAGTTTTAGATTCAGATGCTTAACTTCAGGTTTACTGTATCCCTTGGACCTTCTTATTGACGATGAAACACAGAGTTTGCATCTGAATGTAATACAAAAGTCACAATGCCGAATTAAGAACAAGTGGACTGACACTCTAACTTTCTATGATTTGAACCTCTCCTGTGAGTCCAGTTTTAGATTCCGATGCTTCACTTCATGTTTGTGTATCCCTTGGACCTTCTTATTGACGATGAAACACAGAAATTGCATCCGAATTTAATACAAAAAGCATAATACCGACTAAAGTACAAGAGGAGTGATACTCTAACTCTCTATGATTTGAACCTCTCCTGAGATTCCAGTTTTAGATTCCGATGCTTCACTTCACGTTTACTGTAAACCTTCAACCTTCTTATTGACGATGAAACACAGAAATTGCATCCCAATTTAATACAAAAGGCACAATGCCGACCTAAGTACTAGAGGACTTACACTCTAACTTTCTATGATTTGAACTTCTCCTGTGGTCCAGTTTTAGATTCCAATGCTTCACTTCAGTTTTACTGTATCCCATGGACCTTCTTATTGACGATGAAACACAGAGTTTGCATCCGAATTAAATACAAAAGCCACAATGCCGACATAAGTACAAGAGGGCCGACACTCTAACTTTCAATGATTTGAACCTCTCCTGAGATTCCAGTTTTAGATTCCGATGCTTCACTTCACGTTTACTGTAAACCTTCAACCTTCTTATTGACGATGAAACACAGAAATTGCATCCCTATTTAATACAAAAGGCACAATGCCGACCTAAGCACTAGAGGACTTACACTCTAACTTTCTATGATTTGAACTTCTCCTGTGAGTCCAGTTTTAGATTCCGATGCTTCAATTCAGGTTTGTTTATCCCTTGGACGTTCTTATTGACGATGAAACACAGAAATTTCATCCGAATTTAATACAAAAGGCACAATGCCGACTTACGTACAAGAGGACTCACACCCAAACTTTCTATGATTTAAACCCCTCCTGTGAGTCCAGTTTTAGATTCCGATGCTTCACTTCAGATTTACGGTATAGCTTGGACCTTCTTATTGACGATGGAACACAGAAATTGCATTGGAATTTAATTCAAAAGGCACAATGCCGACTTATGTGCAAGAGGACTGACACTCTATTTTTCTATAATTGAACCTCTCCTGTGAGTCCAGTTTTAGATTCCGATGTTTCACCTCAGGTTTACTGTATCCCTTGGACCTTCTTATTGACGATGAAACACAGAGTTTGCATCCGAATTAAATACAAAAGCCACAATGCCGACATAAGTACAAGAGGGCCGACACTCTAACTTTCAATGATTTGAACCTCTCCTGTGAGTCCAGTTTTAGATTCAGATGCTTGTCTTCAGGTTTACTGTATCCCTTGGACCTTCTTACTGACGATGAAACACAGAGTTTGCATCTGAATGTAATACAAAAGTCACAATGCCGAATTAAGAACAAGTGGACTGACACTCTAACTTTCTATGATTTGAACCTATCCTGTGAGTCCAGTTTTAGATTCCGATGCTTCACGTCAGGTTTATTGTATCTCTTGGACCTTCTTATTGATGATGAATCACATAAATTGCATACGAATTAAATACAACAGGCACAATGCCAACTTAAGTACAAGAGGACTGACACTCTCACTTTCTATGATTTGAACCTCTCCTGTTAGTCCAGTTTTAGATTCCGATGCTTCACTTCAGGTTTACTGTATCCCTTGGACCTTCTTATTGACGATGAAACACAGAAATTGCATCCGAATTTAATACAAAAGGCACAATGCCGACTTAAGTACATGAGGACTGACACTCTCACTTTCTCTGATTTCAACCTCTCCTGTGAGTCCAGTTTTAGATTACGATGCATCACTTCAGGTTTACTGTATCCCTTGTTCCTTCTTATTGACGAAGAAACACAGAAATTGCATCCGAATTTAATACAAAAGGCACAATACCGACTTAAGTACAAGAGGAGTGATACCCTAACTCTCACAGATTTGAACCTCTCCTGTGAGTCGAGTTTTAGATTCCGATGCTTCACTTCAGGTTTACTGTATACCTTGAAACTTCTTATTGTCGATGAAACACAGAAATTGCATCCCAAATTAATACAAAAGGCACAATGCCGACTGAAGTACTAGAGGACTGACAGTCTAACTTTCTATGATTTGAACCTCTCCTGTGGGTCCAGATTTAGATTCTGATGCTTCACTTCAGGTATACTGTTTACCTTGGACCTTCTTATTGACGTTGAATTACAGAAATTGCATCCGAATTTAATACAAAAAGCACAATGCCGACCTAAGTACAAGATGACTGACAGTCTCACTTTCTATGATTTGAACCTCTCCCGTGAGTCCAGTTTTAGATTCCGATGCTTCACTTTAGGTTTACTGTATACCTTGCACCTTCTTATTGACGATGGAACACAGAAATTGCATCGGAATTTAATTCAAAAAGCACAATGCCGACTTAATTACCAGAGGACTGACACACTAACTTTCTATAATTGAACCTCTCCTGTGAGTCCAATTTTAGATCCGATGCTTCACTTCAGGTTTACTGTATCCTTGGACCTTCTTATTGTCGATTAAACACAGAAATTGCATCCGAATTTAATACAAAAGGCACAATGCCGACTTATGTGCAAGAGGACTGACACTCTATTTTTCTATAATTGAACCTCTCCTGTGAGTCCAGTTTTGGATTCCGATGTTTCACTTCAGGTTTACTGTATCCCTTGGACCTTCTTATTGACGATGAAACACAGAGTTTGCATCCGAATTAAATACAAAAGCCACAATGCAGACATAAGTACAAGAGGGCCGACACTCTAACTTTCAATGATTTGAACCTATCCTGAGATTCCAGTTTTAGACTCCGATGCTTCACTTCACGTTTACTGTAAACCTTCAACCTTCTTATTGACGATGAAACACAGAAGTTGCATCCCTATTTAATACAAAAAAGCACAATGCCGACCTAAGCACTAGAGGTCTTACACTCTAACTTTCTATGATTTGAACTTCTCCTGTGAGTCCAGTTTTAGATTCCGATGCTTCAATTCAGGTTTGTTTATCCCTTGGACGTTCTTATTGACGATGAAAAACAGAAATTTCATCCGAATTTAATACAAAAGGCACAATGCCGACTTACGTACAAGAGGACTCTCACCCAAACTTTCTATGATTTAAACCCCTCCTGTGAGTCCAGTTTTAGATTCCGATGCTTCACTTCAGATTTACTGTATAGCTTGGACCTTCTTATTGACGATGGAACACAGAAATTGCATTGGAATTTAATTCAAAAGGCACAATGCCGACTTATGTGCAAGAGGACTGACACTCTATTTTTCTATAATTGTACCTCTCCTGTGAGTCCAGTTTTAGATTCCGATGTTTCACTTCAGGTTTACTGTATCCCTTGGACCTTCTTATTGACGATGAAACACAGAGTTTGCATCCGAATTAAATACAAAAGCCACAATGCCGACATAAGTACAAGGGGGCCGACACTCTAACTTTCAATGATTTGAACCTCTCCTGTGAGTCCAGTTTTAGATTCAGATGCTTGTCTTCAGGTTTACTGTATCCCTTGGACCTTCTTATTGACGATGAAACACAGAGTTTGCATCTGAATGTAATACAAAAGTCACAATGCCGAATTAAGAACAAGTGGACTGACACTCTAACTTTCTATGGTTTGAACCTCTCCTGTGAGTCCAGTTTTAGATTCCGATGCTTCACGTCAGGTTTATTGTATCCCTTGGACCTTCTTATTGATGATGAATCACATAAATTGCATACGAATTAAATACAAAAGGCACAATGCCAACTTAAGTACAAGAGGACTGACACTCTCACTTTCTATGATTTGAACCTCTCCTGTTAGTCCAGTTTTAGATTCCGATGCTTCACTTCAGGTTTACTGTATCCCTTGGACCTTCTTATTGACGATGAAACACAGAAATTGCATCCGAATTTAATACAAAAGGCACAATGCCGACTTAAGTACATGAGGACTGACACTCTCACTTTCTCTGATTTCAACCTCTCCTGAGAGTCCACTTTTAGATTACGATGCATCACTTCAGGTTTACTGTATCCCTTGTTCCTTCTTATTGACGAAGAAACACAGAAATTGCATCCGAATTTAATACAAAAGGCACAATACCGACTTAAGTACAAGAGGAGTGATACCCTAACTCTCACAGATTTGAACATCTCCTGTGAGTCGAGTTTTAGATTCCGATGCTTCACTTCAGGTTTACTGTATACCTTGAAACTTCTTATTGTCGATGAAAGACAGAAATTGCATCCCAAATTAATACAAAAGGCACAATGCCGACTGAAGTACTAGAGGACTGACAGTCTAACTTTCTATGATTTGAACCTCTCCTGTGGGTCCAGATTTAGATTCTGATGCTTCACTTCAGGTATACTGTTTACCTTGGACCTTCTTATTGACGTTGAATTACAGAAATTGCATCCGAATTTAATACAAAAAGCACAATGCCGACCTAAGTACAAGAGGACTGACAGTCTCACTTTCTATGATTTGAACCTCTCCTGTGAGTCCAGTTTTAGATTCCGATGCTTCACTTTAGGTTTACTGTATACCTTGCACCTTCTTATTGACGATGGAAAACAGAAATTGCATCGGAATTTAATTCAAAAAGCACAATGCCGACTTAAGTACCAGAGGACTGACACACTAACTTTCTATAATTGAACCTCTCCTGTGAGTCCAATTTTAGATCCGATGCTTCACTTCAGGTTTACTGTATCCTTGGACCTTCTTATTGTCGATTAAACACAGAAATTGCATCCGAATTTAATACAAAAGGCACATGCCGACTTATGTGCAAGAGGACTGACACTCTATTTTTCTATAATTGAACCTCTCCTGTGAGTCCAGTTTTGGATTCCGATGTTTCACTTCAGGTTTACTGTATCCCTTGGACCTTCTTATTGACGATGAAACACAGAGTTTGCATCCGAATTAGATACAAAAGCCACAATGCAGACATAAGTACAAGAGGGCCGACACTCTAAATTTCAATGATTTGAACCTATCCTGAGATTCCAGTTTTAGATTCCGATGCTTCACTTCACGTTTACTGTGAAACTTCAACCTTCTTATTGACGATGAAACACAGAAATTGCATCCCAATTTAATACAAAAATGGCACAATGCCGACCTAAGTACTAGAGGACTTACACTCTAACTTTCTATGATTTGATCTTCTCCTGTGAGTCCAGTTTTAGTTTCCGATGCTTCAATTCAGGTTTGTTTATAACTTGGACCTTCTTATTGACGTTGAATTACAGAAATTGCATCCGAATTTAATACAAAAAGCACAATGCCGACCTAAGTACAAGAGGACTGACAGTCTCACTTTCTATGATTTGAACCTATCCTGAGATTCCAGTTTTAGATTCCGATGCTTCACTTCAGGTTTACTGTATACCTTGAAACTTCTTATTGTCGATGAAAGACAGAAATTGCATCCCAAATTAATACAAAAGGGACAATGCCGACTGAAGTACTAGAGGACTGACAGTCTAACTTTCTATGATTTGAACCTCTCCTGTGAGTCCAGTTTTAGATTCAGATGCTTAACTTCAGGTTTACTGTATCCCTTGGACCTTCTTATTGACGATGAAACACAGAGTTTGCATCTGAATGTAATACAAAAGTCACAATGCCGAATTAAGAACAAGTGGACTGACACTCTAACTTTCTATGATTTGAACCTCTCCTGTGAGTCCTGTTTTAGATTCCGATGCTTCGCTTCAGGTTTACTGTATCCAATGGACATTCTTATTGACGAGGAAACACAGATATTGCATCCGAATTTAATACAAAAGGCACAATGCCGACCTAAGTACTAGAGGACTTACACTCTAACTTTCTATGATTTGAACCTCTCCTGTGGGTCCAGATTTAGATTCTGATGCTTCACTTCAGGTATACTGTTTACCTTGGACCTTCTTTTTATTGACGTTGAATTACAGAAATTGCATCCGAAATTAATACAGAAAGCACAATGCCGACCTAAGTACAAGAGGAATGACAGTCTCACTTTCTATGATTTGAACCTCTCCTGTGTGTCCAGTTTTAGATTCCGATGCTTCTCTTCAGGTCTACTGTGTACCTTGGACCTTCTTATTGACGATGGAACACAGAAATTGCATCGGACTTAAATTCAAAAGGCACAATGCCGACTTAAGTACAGGAGGACTGACACTCTAACTTTCTGAAATTGAACCTATCCTGTGAGGCCAGTTTTAGATTCCGATGCTTCACTTCAGGTTTACTGTATACCTTGCACCTTCCTATTGACGATGAAACACAGAAATTGCATCGGAATTTAATACAAAAGCACATTGCCGACTTAAGTACAAGAGTACTGACACTCTCACTTTCTATGATTTGAACCTCTCCTGTGAGTCCAGTTTTAGATTCCGAAGCTCCACTTCAGGTTTACTGTATCCCTTGGACCTTCTTATTTACGATGAATCACAGACTTAGCATCTTAATTTAATACAAAAGCCACAATGCCGACTTAAGTACAAAAAGACTGACGTTCTCACTTTCTATGATTTGAACATCTCCTGTGAGTTCAGTTTTAGATTCCGATGCCTCACTTCACGTTTACTCTATCCCTTGGACCTTCTTACTGACGATGAAACACAGAGTTTGCATCCGAATTAAATACAAAAGCCACAATGCCGACATAAGTTCAAGAAGGCCGACACTCTAACTTTCTATGATTTGAACCTCTCCTGTGGGTCCAGTTTTAGATTCCGATGCTTCAATTCAGGTTTGTTTATTCCTTGGACCTTCTTATTGACGATGAATCACAGAAATTGCATCCGAATTTAATACAAAAGGCATAATACCGACTAAAGTACAAGAGGAGTGATACTCTAACTCTCTATGATTTGAACCTCTCCTGAGATTCCAGTTTTAGGTTCCGATGCTTCACTTCACGTTTACTGTATACCTTCAACCTTCTTTTTGACGATGAAACACAGAAATTTCATCCGAATTTAATACAAAAGGCACAATGCCGACTTAAGTACAAGAGGACTCACACCCAAACATTCTATGATTTAAACCCTTCCTGTGAGTCCAGTTTTAGATTCCGATGCTTCACTTCAGATTTACTGTATACCTTGGACCTTCTTATTGACGATGGAACACAGAAATTGCATTGGAATTTAATTCAAAAAGCACAATGCCGACTTATGTGCAAGAGGACTGACACTCTATTTTTCTATAATTGAACCTCTCCTGTGAGTCCAGTTTTGGATTCCGATGCTTCACTTCAGGTTTACTGTATCCCTTGGACCTTCTTATTGACGATGAAACACAGAGTTTGCATCTGAATGTAATACAAAAGTCACAATGCCGAATTAAGAACAAGTGGACTGACACTCTAACTTTCTATAATTGAACCTCTCCTGAGATTCCAGTTTTTGATTCCGATGCTTCACTTCAGGTTTACTGTATACCTTGAACCTTCTTGTTGCCGATGAAACACAGAAATTGCATCCGAATTTAATACAAAAGGCACAATGCCGACTTAAGTACAAGAAGACACACACCCAAACTTTCTACGATTTAAACCCCTCCTGTGAGTCCAGTTTTAGATTCCGATGCTTCACTTCCGGTGTACTGTATACGTTGGACTTCTTATTGACGATGAGACACAGAAATTGCATCCGAATGTAATACAAATGTCACAATGCCGACTTAAGTCAAAGAGGACTGACACTCTCATTTTCTATGATTTGAAACTCTCCTGCGAGTCCAGTTTTAGATTCCGATGCTTCACTTCAGGTTTACTGTTTTCCTTGGACCTTCTTATTGACGATGAAACACAGAAATTATATCCCAATTTAATACAAAAGGCACAATGCCGACCTAAGTACTAGAGGACTTACACTCTAACTTTCTATGATTTGGACTTCCCCTGTGAGTCCAGTTTTAGATTCCGATGCTTCACTTCAGGTATACTGTATACCTTGGACTTTCGTATTGACGATGGAACACAGAAATTGCATTGTAATTTAATTCAAAAGGCACAATGTCGACTTATGTACAAGAGGACTGACACTCTAATTCTCTATAATTGAACCTCTATTGTGAGTCCAGTTTTAGATTCCAATGCTTCACTTCGGGTTTACTGTATCCCTTGGACCTTCTTATTGACGATGAAACACAGGAATTGCATCCGAATTTGATACAAAAGCCACAATGCCGACTTAAGTACAAGAGTACCGACACTCTAATTTTCTATGATTTCAACCTCTCCTGTGAGTCCAGTTTTAGATTCCGATGCTTCACTTCAGGTTTACTGTATCCCTTGAACCTTCTTATTGATGATGAAACACATAAATTGCATACGAATTTAATACAAACGGCACAATGCCAACTTAAGTACTAGAGGACTGACACTCTCACTTTCTATGATTATAACATCTCCTGTGAGTCCAGTTTTAGATTCCGATGCTTCACTTCAGGTTTACTGTATCCCATGGCCCTTCTTATTGACGAGGAAACACAGATATTGCATCCGAATTTAATACAAAAGGCACAATGCCGACTTAAGTACAAGAGGACTGACACTCTCACTCTCTATGATTTGAACCTCTCCTGTGAGTCCAGTTTTAGATTCCGATGCTTCACTTCAGGTTTACTGTATACCTTGCACCTTCCTAATGAGAATGAAGGACAGAAATTGCATCGGAATTTAGTACAAAAGGCACAATGCCGACTTAAGTACAAGAATACTGACACTCTCATTTTCTATAATTTGAACTTCTCCGGTGAGTCCAGTTTTATATTCCGATGCTTCACTTCATTTTTACTGTATCACTTGGAGCTTCTTATTGACGATGAAACACAGAGTTTGCATCGGAATTTAATACAAAAGGCCCAATGCCGACTTAACTACAAGAGGAGTGACTCTCTCACTTTCTATGACTTGAACATCTCCTGTGAGTCCAGTTTTAGATTCCGATGCTTCACTTCAGGTCTACTGTATCCCTTGGAACTTCTTATTGACGATGAAACACAGAGTTTGCATCCGAATTTAATACAAAAGGCACAATGCCGACCTAAGTACAATAGGACTGACACTCTAACTTTCTATGATTTGAACCTCTCCTTTGAGTCGAGTTTTAGATTCCGATGCTTCACTTCAGGTTTAGTGTCTCCCTTGGAACTTCTTGTTGAAGATGGAACACAGATATTGCATCCGAATTTAATTCAAAATCCACAATGTCGACTTAAGTACAAGAGGACTGACACTCTAACTTTCTATGATTTGAAACTCTCCTTTGAGTCCAGTTTTAGATTCCGATGCTTCACTTAATGTATACTGTGTACTTTGGACCTTCTTAATGACGATGAAACACAGAAATTGAATCAAAATTTTATACAAAAGGCACAATGCCGACTTAAGTACAAGAGTACTGACACTCTCACTTTCTATGATTTGAACCTCTCCTGTGAGTCCAGTTTTAGATTCCGATGCTTGACTTCAGGTTTACTATATCCCTTGGACCTTCTTATTGACGATGAAACACAGAGTTTGCATCTGAATGTAATACAAAAGTCACAATGCCGAATTAAGAACAAGTGGACTGACACTCTAACTTTCTATGATTTGAACCTCTCCTGTGAGTCCAGTTTTAGATTCCGATGCTTCACTTCAGGTTTACTGTATCCCATGGACCTTCTTATTGACGAGGAAACACAGATATTGCATCCGAATTTAATACAAAAGGCACAATGCCGACTTAAGTACAAGGGGACTGACACTCTAACTTTCTATGATTTGAACCTCTCCTGTGAGTCCAGTTTTAGATTCCGATGCTTCACGTCAGGTTTATTGTATCTCTTGGACCTTCTTATTGATGATGAATCACATAAATTGCATACGAATTAAATACAACAGGCACAATGCCAACTTAAGTACAAGAGGTCTGACACTCTCACTTTCTATGATTTGAACCTCTCCTGTTAGTCCAGTTTTAGATTCCGATGCTTCACTTCAGGTTTACTGTATCCCTTGGACCTTCTTATTGACGATGAAACACAGAAATTGCATCCGAATTTAATACAAAAGGCACAATGCCGACTTAAGTACATGAGGACTGACACTCTCATTTTCTCTGATTTGAACCTCTCCTGTGAGTCCAGTTTTAGATTACGATGCATCACTTCAGGTTTACTGTATCCCTTGTTCCTTCTTATTGACGATGAAACACAGAAGTTGCATCCGAATTTAATACAAAAGGCACAATACCGACTTAAGTACAAGAGGAGTGATACCCTAACTCTCACAGATTTGAACCTCTCCTGTGAGTCGAGTTTTAGATCCCGATGCTTCACTTCAGGTTTACTGTATACCTTGAACCTTCTTATTGTCGATGAAACACAGAAATTGCATCCCAAATTAATATAAAAGGCACAATGCCGACTGAAGTACTAGAGGACTGACAGTCTCACTTTCTATGATTTGAACCTCTCCTGTGAGTCCAGTTTTAGATTCCGATGCTTCACTTTAGGTTTACTGTATACCTTGCACCTTCTTATTGACGATGGAACACAGAAATTGCATCGGAATTTAATACAAAAGGCACAATGCCAACTTAAGTACAGGAGGACTGACATTCTCACTTTCTATGATTTGAACCTCTCGCGTGAGTCCAGTTTTAGATTCTGATGCTTCACTTCAGGTTTACTGTATCCCTTGGACCTTCTTATTGACGATGAAACACAGAAATTGCTTCCGAATTTAATACAAAGGGCACAATGCTGACTTAAGTACAAGAGGACTGACACTCTCATTTCCTATGATTTGTACATCTCCTGTAAATCCAGTTTTAGATTCCGATGCTTCACTTCAGGTTTACTGTATACCTTGCACCTTCCTATCGACGATGAAACACAGACATTGCATCGGAATTTAATACAAAGGGCACAATGCCTACTTAAGTACAAGAGGACTGAGGCTCTCACTTTCTATAATCTGAACCTCTCCTGTGATTCCAGTTTTAGATTCCGATGCTTCACTTCAGGTTTACTGTATACCTTGCACCTTTCTATCGACGATGAAACACAGACATTGCATCGGAATTTAATACAAAGGGCACAATGCCTACTTAAGTACAAGAGGACTGCCTTACTTCAGGTTTACTATATCCCTTGGACCTTCTTATTGACGATGAAACACAGAGTCAGCATCTTAATTTAATACAAAAGCCACAATGCCGACTTAAGTACAAAAAGACTGACGTTCTCACTTTCTATGATTTGAACATCACCTGTGAGTTCAGTTTTAGATTCCGATGCCTCACTTCACGTTTACTCTATCCCTTGGGCCTTCTTACTGACGATGAAACACAGAGTTTGCATCCGAATTAAATACAAAAGCCACAATGCCGACATAAGTACAAGAGGGCCGACACTATAACTTTCTATGATTTTAACCTCTCCTGTAAGTCCAGTTTTAGATTCCGATGCTTAACTTCAGGTTTACTGTATCCCTTGGACCTTCTTATTGACGATGAAACACAGAGTTTGCATCTGAATTTAATACAAAAGTCACAATCCCGACTTAAGTGCAAGAGGACTGACACTCTAACTTTCTGTGATTTGAACCTCTCCTGTGAGTCCAGCTTTAGATTCCGATGCTTCAATTCAGGTTTGTTTATCCCTTGGACCTTCTTATTCACGATGAAACACAGAAATTGCATCCGAATTTAATACAAAAGGCATAATACCGATTAAAGTACAAGAGGAGTGATACTCTAACTCTCTATGATTTGAACCTCTCCTGAGATTCCAGTTTTAGATTCCGATGCTTCACTTCACGTTTACTGTATACCTTCAACCTTCGTTTTGACGATGAAACACAGAAATTTCATCCGAATTTAATACAAAAGGCACAATGCCGACTTAAGTACAAGAGGACTCACACCCAAACTATCTATGATTTAAACCCCTCCTGTGAGTCCAGTTTTAGATTCCGATGCTTCACTTCAGATTTACTGTATACATTGGACCTTCTTATTGACGATGGAACACTGAAATTGCATTGGAATTTAATTCAAAAGGCACAATGCCGACTTATGTGCAAGAGGACTGACACTCTATTTTTCAATAATTGAACCTCTCCTGTGAGTCCAGTTTTAGATTCAGATGCTTAACTTCAGGTTTACTGTATCCCTTGGACCTTCTTATTGACGATGAAACACAGAGTTTGCATCTGAATGTAATACAAAAGTCACAATGCCGAATTAAGAACAAGTGGACTGACACTCTAACTTTCTATCATTTGAACCTCTCCTGTGAGTCCAGTTTTAGATTCCGATGCATCACTTCAGGTTTACTGTATCCCATGGACCTTCTTATTGACGAGGAAACACAGATATTGCATCCGAATTTAATACAAAAGCCACAATGCCGACTTAAGTACAAGAATACTGACACTCTAACTTTCTATGATTTGAACCTCTCCTGTGAGTCGAGTTTTAGATCCCGATGCTTCACTTCAGGTTTACTGTATACCTTGAACCTTCTTATTGTCGATGAAACACAGAAATTGTATCCCAAATTAATACAAAAGGCACAATGCCGACTGAAGTACTAGAGGACTGACAGTCTCACTTTCTATGATTTGAACCTCTCCTGTGAGTTCAGTTTTAGATTCCGATGCTTCACTTTAGGTTTACTGTATACCTTGCACCTTCTTATTGACGATGGAACACAGAAATTGCATCGGAATTTAATACAAAAGGCACAATGCCGACTTAAGTACAAGAGTACTGACACTCTAACTTTCTATGATTTGAACCTTTCCTGTGAGTCCAGTTTTAGATTCCGATGCTTCACTTCAGGTTTACTGTATCCCTTGGACCTTCTTGTTGATGATGAAACACAGAAATTGCATCCGAATTTATTACAAAAGGCACAATGCCAACTTAAGTACAGGAGGACTGACATTCTCACTTTCTATGATTTGAACCTCTCGCGTGAGTCCAGTTTTAGATTCTGATGCTTCACTTCAGGTTTACTGTATCCCTTGGACCTTCTTATTGACGATGAAACACAGAAATTGCTTCCGAATTTAATACAAAGGGCACAATGCTGACTTAAGTACAAGAGGACTGACACTCTCATTTCCTATGATTTGTACATCTCCTGTAAATCCAGTTTTAGATTCCGATGCTTCACTTCAGGTTTACTGTATACCTTGCACCTTCCTATCGACGATGAAACACAGACATTGCATCGGAATTTAATACAAAGGGCACAATGCCTACTTAAGTACAAGAGGACTGAGGCTCTCACTTTCTATAATCTGAACCTCTCCTGTGAGTCCAGTTTTAGATTCCGATGCTTCACTTCAGGTTTACTGTATACCTTGCACCTTTCTATCGACGATGAAACACAGACATTGCATCGGAATTTAATACAAAGGGCACAATGCCTACTTAAGTACAAGAGGACTGCTTTACTTCAGGTTTACTGTATCCCTTGGACCTTCTTATTGACGATGAAACACAGAGTTAGCATCTTAATTTAATACAAAAGCCACAATGCCGACTTAAGTACAAAAAGACTGACGTTCTCACTTTCTATGATTTGAACATCACCTGTGAGTTCAGTTTTAGATTCCGATGCCTCACTTCACGTTTACTCTATCCCTTGGGCCTTCTTACTGACGATGAAACACAGAGTTTGCATCTGAATTTAATACAAAAGTCACAATGCCGACTTAAGTGCAAGAGGACTGACACTCTAACTTTCTGTGATTTGAACCTCTCCTGTGAGTCCAGCTTTAGATTCCGATGCTTCAATTCAGGTTTGTTTACCCCTTGGACCTTCTTATTCACGATGAAACACAGAAATTGCATCTGAATTTAATACAAAAGGCATAATACCGATTAAAGTACAAGAGGAGTGATACTCTAACTCTCTATGATTTGAACCTCTCCTGAGATTCCAGTTTTAGATTCCGATGCTTCACTTCACGTTTACTGTATACCTTCAACCTTCGTTTTGACGATGAAACACAGAAATTTCATCCGAATTTAATACAAAAGGCACAATGCCGACTTAAGTACAAGACGACTCACACCCAAACTATCTATGATTTAAACCCCTCCTGTGAGTCCAGTTTTAGATTCCGATGCTTCACTTCAGATTTACTGTATACATTGGACCTTCTTATTGACGATGGAACACAGAAATTGCATTGGAATTTAATTCAAAAGGCACAATGCCGACTTATGTGCAAGAGGACTGACACTCTATTTTTCAATAATTGAACCTCTCCTGTGAGTCCAGTTTTAGATCCCGAAGTTTCACTTCAGGTTTACTGTATCCCTTGGACCCTCTTATTGACGATGAAACACAGAGTTTGCATCCGAATTAAATACAAAAGTCACAATGCCGACTTAAGTACAAGAGGGCCGACACTCTACTTTTCAATGATTTGAACCTCTCCTGTGAGTCCAGTTTTAGATTCAGATGCTTAACTTCAGGTTTACTGTATCCCTTGGACCTTCTTATTGACGATGAAACACAGAGTTTGCATCTGAATGTAATACAAAAGTCACAATGCCGAATTAAGAACAAGTGGACTGACACTCTAACTTTCTATCATTTGAACCTCTCCTGTGAGTCCAGTTTTAGATTCCGATGCATCACTTCAAGTTTACTGTATCCCATGGACCTTCTTATTGACGAGGAAACACAGATATTGCATCCGAATTTAATACAAAAGCCACAATGCCGACTTAAGTACAAGAGTACTGACACTCTAACTTTCTATGATTTGAACCTCTCCTGTGAGCCCAGTTTTAGATTCCGATGCTTCACGTCAGGTTTATTGTATCCCTTGGACCTTCTTATTGATGATGAATCACATAAATTGCATACGAATTAAATACAGAAGGCACAATGCCAACTTAAGTACAAGAGGACTGACACTCTCACTTTCTATGATTTGAACCTCTCCTGTTAGTCCAGTTTTAGATTCCGATGCTTCACTTCAGGTTTACTGTATCCCTTGGACCTTCTTATTGACGATGAAACACAGAAATTGCAACCGAATTTAATACAAAAAGCACAATGCCGACTTAAGTACATGAGGACTGACACTCTCATTTTCTCTGATTTGAACCTCTCCTGTGAGTCCAGTTTTAGATTACGATGCATCACTTCAGGTTTACTGTATCCCCTGTTCCTTCTTATTGACGATGAAACACAGAAATTGCATCCGAATTTCATACAAAAGGCACAATACCGACTTAAGTACAAGAGGAGTGATACCCTAACTCTCACAGATTTGAACTTCTCCTGTGAGTCGAGTTTTAGATTCCGATGCTTCACTTCAGGTTTACTGTATACCTTGAACCTTCTTATTGTCGATGAAACACAGAAATTGCATCCCAAATTAATACAAAAGGCACAATGCCGACTGAAGTACTAGAGGACTGACAGTCTCACTTTCTATGATTTGAACCTCTCCTGTGAGTCCAGTTTTAGATTCCGATGCTTCACTTCAGGTTTACTGTATACCTTGCACCTTCTTATTGACGATGGAACACAGAAATTGCATCGGAATTTAATACAAAAGGCACAATGCCGACTTAAGTACAAGAGTACTGACACTCTAACTTTCTATGATTTGAACCTTTCCTGTGAGTCCAGTTTTAGATTCCGATGCTTCACTTCAGGTTTACTGTATCCCTTGGACCTTCTTGTTGATGATGAAACACAGAAATTGCATCCGAATTTATTACAAAAGCACAATGCCAACTTAAGTACAGGAGGACTGACATTCTCACATTCTATGATTTGAACCTCTCGCGTGAGTCCTGTTTTAGATTCTGATGCTTCACTTCAGGTTTACTGTATCCCTTGGACCTTCTTATTGACGATGAAACACAGAAATTGCTTCCGAATTTAATACAAAGGGCACAATGCCGACTTAAGTACCAGAGGACTGACACTCTCATTTCCTATGATTTGAACATCTCCTGTAAATCCAGTTTTAGATTCCGATGCTTCACTTCAGGTTTACTGTATACCTTGCACCTTCCTATCGACGATGAAACACAGACATTGCATCGGAATTTAATACAAAGGGCACAATGCCTACTTAAGTACAAGAGGACTGAGGCTCTCACTTTCTATAATTTGAACCTCTCCTGTGAGTCCAGTTTTAGATTCCGATGCTTCACTTCAGGTTTACTGTATACCTTGCACCTTTCTATCGACGATGAAACACAGACATTGCATCGGAATTTAATACAAAGGGCACAATGCCTACTTAAGTACAAGACGACTGCTTTACTTCAGGTTTACTGTATCCCTTGGACCTTCTTATTGACGATGAAACACAGAGTTAGCATCTTAATTTAATACAAAAGCCACAATGCCGACTTAAGTACAAAAAGACTGACGTTCTCACTTTCTATGATTTGAACATCACCTGTGAGTTCAGTTTTAGATTCCGATGCCTCACTTCACGTTTACTCTATCCCTTGGACCTTCTTACTGACGATGAAACACAGAGTTTGCATCCGAATTAAATACAAAAGCCACAATGCCGACATAAGTACAAGAGGGCCGACACTATAACTTTCTATGATTTTAACCTCTCCTGTAAGTTCAGTTTTAGATACCGATGTTTCACTTCAGGTTTACTGTATCCCTTGGACCTTCTTATTGACGATGAAACACAGAGTTTGCATCCGAATTAAATACAAAAGCCACAATGCCGACATAAGTACAAGAGGGCCGACACTCTAACTTTCTATGATTTGAACCTCTCCTGTGGGTCCAGATTTAGATTCTGATGCTTCACTTCAGGTATACTGTTTACCTTGGACCTTCTTTTTATTGACGTTGAATTACAGAAATTGCATCCGAATTTAAAACAAAAGGCACAATGCCGACTTAAGTACAAGAGGACTGACACTCTACCTTTCTATGATTTGAACCTCTCCTGTGAGTCCAGTTTTAGATTCAGATGCTTAACTTCAGGTTTACTGTATCCCTTGGACCTTCTTATTGACGATGAAACACAGAGTTTGCATCTGAATGTAATACAAAAGTCACAATGCCGAATTAAGAACAAGTGGACTGACACTCTAACTTTCTATGATTTGAACCTCTCCTGTGAGTCCTGTTTTAGATTCCGATGCTTCACTTCAGGTTTACTGTATCCCATGGACATTCTTATTGACGAGGAAACACAGATATTGCATCCGAATTTAATACAAAAGGCACAATGCCGACCTAAGTACTAGAGGACTTACACTCTAACTTTCTATGATTTGAACCTCTCCTGTGGGTCCAGATTTAGATTCTGATGCTTCACTTCAGGTATACTGTTTACCTTGGACCTTCTTTTTATTGACGTTGAATTACAGAAATTGCATCCGAAATTAATACAAAAAGCACAATGCCGACCTAAGTACAAGAGGACTGACAGTCTCACTTTCTATGATTTGAACCTCTCCTGTGTGTCCAGTTTTAGATTCCGATGCTTCACTTCAGGTTTACTGTTTACCTTGAACCTTCTTATTGACGAGAAACACAGAAATAGCATCCGAATTTAAAACAAAAGGCACAATGCCGACTTAAGTACAAGAGGACTGACACTCTACCTTTCTATGATTTGAACCTCTCCTGTGAGTCCAGCTTTAGATTCCGATGCTTCTCTTCAGGTTTACTGTGTACCTTGGACCTTCTTATTGACGATGGAACACAGATATTGCATCGGACTTAAATTCAAAAGGCACAATGCCGACTTAAGTACAGGAGGACTGACACTCTAACTTTCTGAAATTGAACCTATCCTGTGAGGCCAGTTTTAGATTCCGATGCTTCACTTCAGGTTTACTGTATACCTTGCACCTTCCTATTGACGATGAAACACAGAAATCGCATCGGAATTTAATACAAAAGCACATTGCCGACTTAAGTACAAGAGTACTGACACTCTCACTTTCTATGATTTGAACCTCTCCTGTGAGTCCAGTTTTAGATTCCGAAGCTCCACTTCAGGTTTACTGTATCCCTTGGACCTTCTTATTGACGATGAATCACAGAGTTAGCATCTTAATTTAATACAAAAGCCACAATGCCGACATAAGTACAAAAAGACTGACGTTCTCACTTTCTATGATTTGAACATCTCCTGTGAGTTCAGTTTTAGATTCCCATGCCTCACTTCACGTTTACTCTATCCCTTGGATCTTCTTACTGACGATGAAACACAGAGTTTGCATCCGAATTAAATACAAAAGCCACAATGCCGACATAAGTTCAAGAAGGCCGACACTCTAACTTTCTATGATTTGAACCTCTCCTGTGAGTCCAGTTTTAGATTCCGATGCTTCAATTCAGGTTTGTTTATCCCTTGGACCTTCTTATTGACGATGAATCACAGAAATTGCATCCGAATTTAATACAAAAGGCATAATACCGACTAAAGTACAAGAGGAGTGATACTCTAACTCTCTATGATTTGAACCTCTCCTGAGATTCCAGTTTTAGGTTCCGATGCTTCACTTCACGTTTACTGTATACCTTCAACCTTCTCTTTGACGATGAAACACAGAAATTTCATCCGAATTTAATACAAAAGGCACAATGCCGACTTAAGTACAAGAGGACTCACACCCAAACATTCTATGATTTAAACCCTTCCTGTGAGTCCAGTTTTAGATTCCGATGCTTCACTTCAGATTTACTGTATACCTTGGACCTTCTTATTGACGATGGAACACAGAAATTGCATTGGAATTTAATTCAAAAAGCACAATGCCGACTTAAGTGCAAGAGGACTGCCACTCTATTTTTCTATAATTGAACCTCTCCTGTGAGTCCAGTTTTGGATTCCGATGCTTCACTTCAGGTTTACTGTATCCCTTGGACCTTCTTATTGACGATGAAACACAGAGTTTGCATCTGAATGTAATACAAAAGTCACAATGCCGAATTAAGAACAAGTGGACTGACACTCTAACTTTCTATGATTTGAACCTCTCCTGTGAGACCAGTTTTAGATTCCGACGCTTCACTTCAGGTTTACTGTATCCCATGGACCCTCTTATTGACGAGGAAACACAGATATTGCATCCGAATTTAATACAAAAGGCACAATGCCGACTTAAGTACAAGGGGACTGACACTTTAACTTTCTAAGATTTGAACCTCTCCTGTGAGTCCAGTTTTAGATTACGATGCTTCACTTCAGGTTTGTGTATCCCTTGGACCTTCTTATTGACGATGAAACACAGAAATTGCATCCGCATTTTATACAAAAGGCATAATACCGACTTAAGTACAAGAGGAGTGATACTCTAACTTTCTATAATTGAACCTCTCCTGAGATTCCAGTTTTTGATTCCGATGCTTCACTTCAGGTTTACTGTATACCTTGAACCTTCTTGTTGCCGATGAAACACAGAAATTGCATCCGAATTTAATACAAAAGGCAAAATGCCGACTTAAGTACAAGAAGACACACACCCAAACTTTCTACGATTTAAATCCCTCCTGTGAGTCCAGTTTTTGATTCCGATGCTTCACTTCAGGTGTACTGTATACGTTGGACCTTCTTATTGACGATGAGACACAGAAATTGCATCCGAATGTAATACAAATGTCACAATGCCGACTTAAGTCAAAGAGGACTGACACTCTCATTTTCTATGATTTGAAACTCTCCTGCGAGACCAGTTTTAGATTCCGATGCTTCACTTCAGGTTTACTGTATTCCTTGGACCTTCTTATTGACGATGAAACACAGAAATTATATCCCAATTTAATACAAAAGGCACAATGCCGACCTAAGTACTAGAGGACTTACACTCTAACTTTCTATGATTTGGACTTCCCCTGTGAGTCCAGTTTTAGATTCCGATGCTTCACTTCAGGTATACTGTATACCTTGGACTTTCGTATTGACGATGGAACACAGAAATTGCATTGTAATTTAATTCAAAAGGCACAATGTCGACTTATGTACAAGAGGACTGACACTCTAATTCTCTATAATTGAACCTCTATTGTGAGTCCAGTTTTAGATTCCAATGCTTCACTTCGGGTTTACTGTATCCCTTGGACCTTCTTATTGACGATGAAACACAGGAATTGCATCCGAATTTGATACAAAAGCCACAATGCCGACTTAAGTACAAGAGTACCGACACTCTAATTTTCTATGATTTCAACCTCTCCTGTGAGTCCAGTTTTAGATTCCGATGCTTCACTTCAGGTTTACTGTATCCCTTGAACCTTCTTATTGATGATGAAACACATAAATTGCATACGGATTTAATACAAAAGGCACAATGCCAACTTAAGTACAAGAGGACTGACACTCTCACTTTCTATGATTATAACATCTCCTGTGAGTCCAGTTTTAGATTCCGATGCTTCACTTCAGGTTTACTGTATCCCATGGCCCTTCTTATTGACGAGGAAACACAGATATTGCATCCGAATTTAATACAAAAGGCACAATGCCGACTTAAGTACAAGCGGACTGACACTCTCACTCTCTATGATTTGAACCTCTCCTGTGAGTCCAGTTTTAGATTCCGATGCTTCACTTCAGGTTTACTGTATACCTTGCACCTTCCTAATGAGAATGAAGGACAGAAATTGCATCGGAATTTAGTACAAAAGGCACAATGCCGACTTAAGTACAAGAATACTGACACTCTCACTTTCTATAATTTGAACTTCTCCTGTGAGTCCAGTTTTAGATTCCGATGCTTCACTTCATTTTTACTGTATCACTTGGAGCTTCTTATTGACGATGAAACACAGAGTTTGCGTCGGAATTTAATACAAAAGGCCCAATGCCGACTTAACTACAAGAGGAGTGACTCTCTCACTTTCTATGACTTGAACATCTCCTGTGAGTCCAGTTTTAGATTCCGATGCTTCACTTCAGGTCTACTGTATCCCTTGGAACTTCTTATTGACGATGAAACACAGAGTTTGCATCCGAATTTAATACAAAAGGCACAATGCCGACCTAAGTACAATAGGACTGACACTCTAACTTTCTATGATTTGAACCTCTCCTTTGAGTCCAGTTTTCGATTCCGATGCTTCACTTCAGGTTTAGTGTCTCCCTTGGAACTTCTTGTTGAAGATGGAACACAGATATTGCATCCGAATTTAATTCAAAATGCACAATGTCGACTTAAGTACAAGAGGACTGACACTCTAACTTTCTATGATTTGAAACTCTCCTTTGAGTCCAGTTTTAGATTCCGATGCTTCACTTAAGGTATACTGTGTACTTTGGACCTTCTTAATGACGATGAAACACAGAAATTGAATCAAAATTTTATACAAAAGGCACAATGCCGACTTAAGTACAAGAGTACTGACACTCTCACTTTCTATGATTTGAACCTCTCCTGTGAGTCCAGTTTTAGATTCCGATGCTTGACTTCAGGTTTACTATATCCCTTGGGCCTTCTTATTGACGATGAAACACAGAGTTTGCATCTGAATGTAATACAAAAGTCACAATACCGAATTAAGAACAAGTGGACTGACACTCTAACTTTCTATGATTTGAACCTCTCCTGTGAATCCAGTTTTAGATTCCGATGCTTCACTTCAGGTTTACTGTATCCCATGGACCTTCTTATTGACGAGGAAACACAGATATTGCATCCGAATTTAATACAAAAGGCACAATGCCGACTTAAGTACAAGGGGACTGACACTCTAACTTTCTATGATTTGAACCTCTCCTGTGAGTCCAGTTTTAGATTCCGATGCTTCACTTCAGGTTTGTATATCCCTTGGACCTTCTTATTGATGATGAAACACAGAAATTGCATCCGAATTTAATACAAAAGGCACAATGCCGACTTAAGTACACGAGTACTGACACCCTAACTTTCTATGATTTGAACCTCTCAAGTGAGTCCAGTTTTAGATTCCGATGCTTCACTTCAGGTTTACTGTATCCCTTGGACCTTCTTGTTGATGATGAAACACAGAAATTGCATCCGAATTTATTAGAAAAGGCACAATGCCAACTTAAGTACAGGAGGACTGACACTCTCACTTTCTATGATTTGAACCTCTCCCGTGAGTCCAGTTTTAGATTCTGATGCTTCACTTCAGGTTTACTGTATCCCTTGGACCTTCTTATTGACGATGAAACACAGAAATTGCTTCCGAATTTAATACAAAGGGCACAATGCCGGCTTAAGTACAAGAGGACTGACACTCTCATTTCCTATGATTTGAACATCTCCTGTGAATCCAGTTTTAGATTCCGATGCTTCAATTCAGGTTTACTGTATACCTTGCACCTTTCTATCGACGATGAAACACAGACATTGCATCGGAATTTAATACAAAGGGCACAATGCCTACTTAAGTACTAGAGGACTGCTTTACTTCAGGTTTACTGTATCCCTTGGACCTTCTGATTGACGATGAAACACAGAGTTAGCATCTTAATTTAATACAAAAGGCACAATGCCGACTTAAGTACAACAGTACTGACACCCAATCTTTCTATGATTTAAACCCCTCCTGTGAGTCCAGTTTTAGATTCCGAAGCTTCACTTCAGATTTACTGTATACATTGGACCTTCTTATTGACGATGGAACACAGAAATTGCATTTTAATTTAATTCAAAAGGCACAATGCCGACATATGTGCAAGAGGACTGACACTCTATTTTTCAATAATTGAACCTCTCCTGTGAGTCCAGTTTTAGATTCCGATGTTTCACTTCAGGTTTACTGTATCCCTTGGACCCTCTTATTGACGATGAAACACAGAGTTTGCATCCGAATTAAATACAAGAGCCACAATGCCGATATAAGTACAAGAGGGCCGACACTCTACTTTTCAATGATTTGAACCTCTCCTGTGAGTCCAGTTTTAGATTCAGATGCTTAACTTCAGGTTTACTGTATCCCTTGGACCTTCTTATTGACGATGAAACACAGAGTTTGCATCTGAATGTAATACAAAAGTCACAATGCCGAATTAAGAACAAGTGGACTGACACTCTAACTTTCTATCATTTGAACCTCCCCTGTGAGTCCAGTTTTAGATTCCGATGCATCACTTCAGGTTTACTGTATCCCATGGACCTTCTTATTGACGTGGAAACACAGATATTGCATCCGAATTTAATACAAAAACCACAATGCCGACTTAAGTACAAGAGTACTGACACTCTAACTTTCTATGATTTGAACCTATCCTGTGAGTCCAGTTTTAGATTCCGATGCTTCACGTCAGGTTTATTGTATCTCTTGGACCTTCTTATTGATGATGAATCACATAAATTGCATACGAATTAAATACAAAAGGCACAATGCAAACTTAAGTACAAGAGGACTGACACTCTCACTTTCTATGATTTGAACCTCTCCTGTTAGTCCAGTTTTAGATTCCGATGCTTCACTTCAGGTTTACTGTATCCCTTGGACCTTCTTATTGACGATGAAACACAGAAATTGCATCCGAATTTAATACAAAAGGCACAATGCCGACTTAAGTACATGAGGACTGACACTCTCATTTTCTCTGATTTGAACCTCTCCTGTGAGTCCAGTTTTAGATTACGATGCATCACTTCAGGTTTACTGTATCCCTTGTTCCTTCTTATTGACGATGAAACACAGAAGTTGCATCCGAATTTAATACAAAAGGCACAATACCGACTTAAGTACAAGAGGAGTGATACCCTAACTCTCGCAGATTTGAACCTCTCCTGTGAGTCGAGTTTTAGATCCCGATGCTTCACTTCAGGTTTACTGTATACCTTGAACCTTCTTATTGTCGATGAAACACAGAAATTGCATCCCAAATTAATACAAAAGGCACAATGCCGACTGAAGTACTAGAGGACTGACAGTCTCACTTTCTATGATTTGAACCTCTCCTGTGAGTCCAGTTTTAGATTCCGATGCTTCACTTTAGGTTTACTCTATACCTTGCACCTTCTTATTGACGATGGAACACAGAAATTGCATCGGAATTTAATACAAAAGGCACAATGCCGACTTAAGTACAAGAGTACTGACACTCTAACTTTCTATGATTTGAACATTTCCTGTGAGTCCAGTTTTAGATTCCGATGCTTCACTTCAGGTTTACTGTATCCCTTGGACCTTCTTGTTGATGATGAAACACAGAAATTGCATCCGAATTTATTACAAAAGGCACAATGCCAACTTAAGTACAGGAGGACTGACATTCTCACTTTCTATGATTTGAACCTCTCGCGTGAGTCCAGTTTTAGATTCTGATGCTTCACTTCAGGTTTACTGTATCCCTTGGACCTTCTTATTGACGATGAAACACAGAAATTGCTTCCGAATTTAATACAAAGGGCACAATGCTGACTTAAGTACAAGAGGACTGACACTCTCATTTCCTATGATTTGTACATCTCCTGTAAATCCAGTTTTAGATTCCGATGCTTCACTTCAGGTTTACTGTATACCTTGCACCTTCCTATCGACGATGAAACACAGACATTGCATCGGAATTTAATACAAAGGGCACAATGCCTACTTAAGTACAAGAGGACTGAGGCTCTCACTTTCTATAATCTGAACCTCTCCTGTGAGTCCAGTTTTAGATTCCGATGCTTCACTTCAGGTTTACTGTATACCTTGCACCTTTCTATCGACGATGAAACACAGACATTGCATCGGAATTTAATACAAAGGGCACAATGCCTACTTAAGTACAAGAGGACTGCTTTACTTCAGGTTTACTGTATCCCTTGGACCTTCTTATTGACGATGAAACACAGAGTTAGCATCTTAATTTAATACAAAAGCCACAATGCCGACTTAAGTACAAAAAGACTGACGTTCTCACTTTCTATGATTTGAACATCACCTGTGAGTTCAGTTTTAGATTCCGATGCCTCACTTCACGTTTACTCTATCCCTTGGACCTTCTTACTGACGATGAAACACAGAGTTTGCATCCGAATTAAATACAAAAGCCACAATGCCGACATAAGTACAAGAGGGCCGACACTATAACTTTCTATGATTTTAACCTCTCCTGTAAGTCCAGTTTTAGATTCCGATGCTTAACTTCAGGTTTACTGTATCCCTTGGACCTTCTTATTGACGATGAAACACAGAGTTTGCATCTGAATTTAATACAAAAGTCACAATCCCGACTTAAGTGCAAGAGGACTGACACTCTAACTTTCTGTGATTTGAACCTCTCCTATGAGTCCAGCTTTAGATTCCGATGCTTCAATTCAGGTTTGTTTATCCCTTGGACCTTCTTATTCACGATGAAACACAGAAATTGCATCCGAATTTAATACAAAAGGCATAATACCGATTAAAGTACAAGAGGAGTGATACTCTAACTCTCTATGATTTGAACCTCTCCTGAGATTCCAGTTTTAGATTCCGATGCTTCACTTCACGTTTACTGTATACCTTCAACCTTCGTTTTGACGATGAAACACAGAAATTTCATCCGAATTTAATACAAAAGGCACAATGCCGACTTAAGTACAAGAGGACTCACACCCAAACTATCTATGATTTAAACCCCTCCTGTGAGTCCAGTTTTAGATTCCGATGCTTCACTTCAGATTTACTGTATACATTGGACCTTCTTATTGACGATGGAACACAGAAATTGCATTGGAATTTAATTCAAAAGGCACAATGCCGACTTATGTGCAAGAGGACTGACACTCTATTTTTCAATAATTGAACCTCTCCTGTGAGTCCAGTTTTAGATTCCGATGTTTCACTTCAGGTTTACTGTATCCCTTGGACCCTCTTATTGACGATGAAACACAGAGTTTGCATCCGAATTAAATACAAAAGTCACAATGCCGACATAAGTACAAGAGGGCCGACACTCTACTTTTCAATGATTTGAACCTCTCCTGTGAGTCCAGTTTTAGATTGAGATGCTTAACTTCAGGGTTACTGTATCCCTTGGACCTTCTTATTGACGATGAAACACAGAGTTTGCATTTGAATGTAATACAAAAGTCACAATGCCGAATTAAGAACAAGTGGACTGACACTCTAACTTTCTATCATTTGAACCTCTCCTGTGAGTCCAGTTTTAGATTCCGATGCATCACTTCAGGTTTACTGTATCCCATGGACCTTCTTATTGACGAGGAAACACAGATATTGCATCCGAATTTAATACAAAAGCCACAATGCCGACTTAAGTACAAGAGTACTGACACTCTAACTTTCTATGATTTGAACCTATCCTGTGAGTCCAGTTTTAGATTCCGATGCTTCACGTCAGGTTTATTGTATCTCTTGGACCTTCTTATTGATGATGAATCACATAAATTGCATACGAATTAAATACAAAAGGCACAATGCCAACTTAAGTACAAGAGGACTGACACTCTCATTTTCTATGATTTGAACCTCTCCTGTTAGTCCAGTTTTAGATTCCGATGCTTCACTTCAGGTTTACTGTATCCCTTGGACCTTCTTATTGACGATGAAACACAGAAATTGCATCTGAATTTAATACAAAAGGCACAATGCCGACTTAAGTACATGAGGACTGACACTCTCATTTTCTCTGATTTGAACCTCTCCTGTGAGTCCAGTTTTAGATTACGATGCATCACTTCAGGTTTACTGTATCCCTTGTTCCTTCTTATTGACGATGAAACACAGAAGTTGCATCCGAATTTAATACAAAAGGCACAATACCGACTTAAGTACAAGAGGAGTGATACCCTAACTCTCACAGATTTGAACCTCTCCTGTGAGTCGAGTTTTAGATCCCGATGCTTCACTTCAGGTTTACTGTATACCTTGAACCTTCTTATTGTCGATGAAACACAGAAATTGTATCCCAAATTAATACAAAAGCACAATGCCGACTGAAGTACTAGAGGACTGACAGTCTCACTTTCTATGATTTGAACCTCTCCTGTGAGTCCAGTTTTAGATTCCGATGCTTCACTTCAGGTTTACTGTATCCCTTGGACCTTCTTATTGACGATGAAACACAGAAATTGCTTCCGAATTTAATACAAAGGGCACAATGCTGACTTAAGTACAAGAGGACTGACACTCTCATTTCCTATGATTTGTACATCTCCTGTAAATCCAGTTTTAGATTCCGATGCTTCACTTCAGGTTTACTGTATCCCTTGTTCCTTCTTATTGACGATGGAACACAGAAATTGCATCGGAATTTAATACAAAAGGCACAATGCCGACTTAAGTACAAGAGTACTGACACTCTAACTTTCTATGATTTGAACCTTTCCTGTGAGTCCAGTTTTAGATTCCGATGCTTCACTTCAGGTTTACTGTATCCCTTGGACCTTCTTGTTGATGATGAAACACAGAAATTGCATCCGAATTTATTACAAAAGGCACAATGCCAACTTAAGTACAGGAGGACTGACATTCTCACTTTCTATGATTTGAACCTCTCGCGTGAGTCCAGTTTTAGATTCTGATGCTTCACTTCAGGTTTACTGTATCCCTTGGACCTTCTTATTTACGATGAAACACAGAAATTGCTTCCGAATTTAATACAAAGGGCACAATGCTGACTTAAGTACAAGAGGACTGACACTCTCATTTCCTATGATTTGTACATCTCCTGTAAATCCAGTTTTAGATTCCGATGCTTCACTTCAGGTTTACTGTATACCTTGCACCTTCCTATCGACGATGAAACACAGACATTGCATCGGAATTTAATACAAAGGGCACAATGCCTACTTAAGTACAAGAGGACTGAGGCTCTCACTTTCTATAATCTGAACCTCTCCTGTGAGTCCAGTTTTAGATTCCGATGCTTCACTTCAGGTTTACTGTATACCTTGCACTTTTCTATCGACGATGAAACACAGACATTGCATCGGAATTTAATACAAAGGGCACAATGCCTACTTAAGTACAAGAGGACTGCTTTACTTCAGGTTTACTGTATCCCTTGGACCTTCTTATTGACGATGAAACACAGAGTTAGCATCTTAATTTAATACAAAAGCCACAATGCCGACTTAAGTACAAAAAGACTGACGTTCTCACTTTCTATGATTTGAACATCACCTGTGAGTTCAGTTTTAGATTCCGATGCCTCACTTCACGTTTACTCTATCCCTTGGGCCTTCTTACTGACGATGAAACACAGAGTTTGCATCCGAATTAAATACAAAAGCCACAATGCCGACATAAGTACAAGAGGGCCGACACTATAACTTTCTATGATTTTAACCTCTCCTGTAAGTCCAGTTTTAGATTCCGATGCTAAACTTCAGGTTTACTGTATCCCTTGGACCTTCTTATTGACGATGAAACACAGAGTTTGCATCTGAATTTAATACAAAAGTCACAATCCCGACTTAAGTGCAAGAGGACTGACACTCTAACTTTCTGTGATTTGAACCTCTCCTATGAGCCCAGCTTTAGATTCCGATGCTTCAATTCAGGTTTGTTTATCCCTTGGACCTTCTTATTCACGATGAAACACAGAAATTGCATCCGAATTTAATACAAAAGGCATAATACCGATTAAAGTACAAGAGGAGTGATACTCTAACTCTCTATGATTTGAACCTCTCCTGAGATTCCAGTTTTAGATTCCGATGCTTCACTTCACGTTTACTGTATACCTTCAACCTTCGTTTTGACGATGAAACACAGAAATTTCATCCGAATTTAATACAAAAGGCACAATGCCGACTTAAGTACAAGAGGACTCACACCCAAACTATCTATGATTTAAACCCCTCCTGTGAGTCCAGTTTTAGATTCCGATGCTTCACTTCAGATTTACTGTATACATTGGACCTTCTTATTGACGATGGAACACAGAAATTGCATTGGAATTTAATTCAAAAGGCACAATGCCGACTTATGTGCAAGAGGACTGACACTCTATTTTTCAATAATTGAACCTCTCCTGTGAGTCCAGTTTTAGATTCCGATGTTTCACTTCAGGTTTACTGTATCCCTTGAACCCTCTTATTGACGATGAAACACAGAGTTTGCATCCGAATTAAATACAAAAGTCACAATGCCGACATAAGTACACGAGGGCCGACACTCTACTTTTCAATGATTTGAACCTCTCCTGTGAGTCCAGTTTTAGATTCAGATGCTTAACTTCAGGGTTACTGTATCCCTTGGACCTTCTTATTGACGATGAAACACAGAGTTTGCATTTGAATGTAATACAAAAGTCACAATGCCGAATTAAGAACAAGTGGACTGACACTCTAACTTTCTATCATTTGGACCTCTCCTGTGAGTCCAGTTTTAGATTCCGATGCATCACTTCAGGTTTACTGTATCCCATGGACCTTCTTATTGACGAGGAAACACAGATATTGCATCCGAATTTAATACAAAAGCCACAATGCCGACTTAAGTACAAGAGTACTGACACTCTAACTTTCTATGATTTGAACCTATCCTGTGAGTCCAGTTTTAGATTCCGATGCTTCACGTCAGGTTTATTGTATCTCTTGGACCTTCTTATTGATGATGAATCACATAAATTGCATACGAATTAAATACAAAAGGCACAATGCCAACTTAAGTACAAGAGGACTGACACTCTCACTTTCTATGATTTGAACCTCTCCTGTTAGTCCAGTTTTAGATTCCGATGCTTCACTTCAGGTTTACTGTATCCCTTGGACCTTCTTATTGACGATGAAACACAGAAATTGCATCTGAATTTAATACAAAAGGCACAATGCCGACTTAAGTACATGAGGACTGACACTCTCATTTTCTCTGATTTGAACCTCTCCTGTGAGTCCAGTTTTAGATTACGATGCATCACTTCAGGTTTACTGTATCCCTTGTTCCTTCTTATTGACGATGAAACACAGAAGTTGCATCCGAATTTAATACGAAAAGGCACAATACCGACTTAAGTACAAGAGGAGTGATACCCTAACTCTCACAGATTTGAACCTCTCCTGTGAGTCGAGTTTTAGATCCCGATGCTTCACTTCAGGTTTACTGTATACCTTGAACCTTCTTATTGTCGATGAAACACAGAAATTGTATCCCAAATTAATACAAAAGCACAATGCCGACTGAAGTACTAGAGGACTGACAGTCTCACTTTCTATGATTTGAACCTCTCCTGTGAGTCCAGTTTTAGATTCCAATGCTTCACTTCAGGTTTACTGTATCCCTTGGACCTTCTTATTGACGATGAAACACAGAAATTGCTTCCGAATTTAATACAAAGGGCACAATGCTGACTTAAGTACAAGAGGACTGACACTCTCATTTCCTATGATTTGTACATCTCCTGTAAATCCAGTTTTAGATTCCGATGCTTCACTTCAGGTTTACTGTATCCCTTGTTCCTTCTTATTGACGATGGAACACAGAAATTGCATCGGAATTTAATACAAAAGGCACAATGCCGACTTAAGTACAAGAGTACTGACACTCTAACTTTCTATGATTTGAACCTTTCCTGTGAGTCCAGTTTTAGATTCCGATGCTTCACTTCAGGTTTACTGTATCCCTTGGACCTTCTTGTTGATGATGAAACACAGAAATTGCATCCGAATTTATTACAAAAGGCACAATGCCAACTTAAGTACAGGAGGACTGACATTCTCACTTTCTATGATTTGAACCTCTCGCGTGAGTCCAGTTTTAGATTCTGATGCTTCACTTCAGGTTTACTGTATCCCTTGGACCTTCTTATTTACGATGAAACACAGAAATTGCTTCCGAATTTAATACAAAGGGCACAATGCTGACTTAAGTACAAGAGGACTGACACTCTCATTTCCTATGATTTGTACATCTCCTGTAAATCCAGTTTTAGATTCCGATGCTTCACTTCAGGTTTACTGTATACCTTGCACCTTCCTATCGACGATGAAACACAGACATTGCATCGGAATTTAATACAAAGGGCACAATGCCTACTTAAGTACAAGAGGACTGAGGCTCTCACTTTCTATAATCTGAACCTCTCCTGTGAGTCCAGTTTTAGATTCCGATGCTTCACTTCAGGTTTACTGTATACCTTGCACTTTTCTATCGACGATGAAACACAGACATTGCATCGGAATTTAATACAAAGGGCACAATGCCTACTTAAGTACAAGAGGACTGCTTCACTTCAGGTTTACTGTATCCCTTGGACCTTCTTATTGACGATGAAACACAGAGTTTGCATCTGAATGTAATACAAAAGTCACAATGCCGAATTAAGAACAAGTGGACTGACACTCTAACTTTCTATCATTTGAACCTCTCCTGTGAGTCCAGTTTTAGATTCCGATGCATCACTTCAGGTTTACTGTATCCCATGGACCTTCTTATTGACGAGGAAACACAGATATTGCATCCGAATTTAATACAAAAGCCACAATGCCGACTTAAGTACAAGACTACTGACACTCTAACTTTCTATGATTTGAACCTCTCCTGTGAGTCCAGTTTTAGATTCCGATGCTTCACTTCAGGTTTACTGTATACCTTGCACCTTCTTATTGACGATGGAACACAGAAATTGCATCGGAATTTAATACAAAAGGCACAATGCCGACTTAAGTACAAGAGTACTGACACTCTAACTTTCTATGATTTGAACCTTTCCTGTGAGTCCAGTTTTAGATTCCGATGCTTCACTTCAGGTTTACTGTATCCCTTGGACCTTCTTGTTGATGATGAAACACAGAAATTGCATCCGAATTTATTACAAAAGCACAATGCCAACTTAAGTACAGGAGGACTGACATTCTCACATTCTATGATTTGAACCTCTCGCGTGAGTCCAGTTTTAGATTCTGATGCTTCACTTCAGGTTTACTGTATCCCTTGGACCTTCTTATTGACGATGAAACACAGAAATTGCTTCCGAATTTAATACAAAGGGCACAATGCCGACTTAAGTACCAGAGGACTGACACTCTCATTTCCTATGATTTGAACATCTCCTGTAAATCCAGTTTTAGATTCCGATGCTTCACTTCAGGTTTACTGTATACCTTGCACCTTCCTATCGACGATGAAACACAGACATTGCATCGGAATTTAATACAAAGGGCACAATGCCTACTTAAGTACAAGAGGACTGAGGCTCTCACTTTCTATAATTTGAACCTCTCCTGTGAGTCCAGTTTTAGATTCCGATGCTTCACTTCAGGTTTACTGTATACCTTGCACCTTTCTATCGACGATGAAACACAGACATTGCATCGGAATTTAATACAAAGGGCACAATGCCTACTTAAGTACAAGACGACTGCTTTACTTCAGGTTTACTGTATCCCTTGGACCTTCTTATTGACGATGAAACACAGAGTTAGCATCTTAATTTAATACAAAAGCCACAATGCCGACTTAAGTACAAAAAGACTGACGTTCTCACTTTCTATGATTTGAACATCACCTGTGAGTTCAGTTTTAGATTCCGATGCCTCACTTCACGTTTACTCTATCCCTTGGACCTTCTTACTGACGATGAAACACAGAGTTTGCATCCGAATTAAATACAAAAGCCACAATGCCGACATAAGTACAAGAGGGCCGACACTATAACTTTCTATGATTTTAACCTCTCCTGTAAGTCCAGTTTTAGATTCCGATGCTTAACTTCAGGTTTACTGTATCCCTTGGACCTTCTTATTGACGATGAAACACAGAGTTTGCATCTGAATTTAATACAAAAGTCACAATGCCGACTTAAGTGCAAGAGGACTGACACTCTAACTTTCTGTGATTTGAACCTCTCCTGTGAGTCCAGTTTTAGATTCCGATGCTTCAATTCAGGTTTGTTTATCCCTTGGACCTTCTTATTCACGATGAAACACAGAAATTGCATCCGAATTTAATACAAAAGGCATAATACCGATTAAAGTACAAGAGGAGTGATACTCTAACTCTCTATGATTTGAACCTCTCCTGAGATTCCAGTTTTAGATTCCGATGCTTCACTTCACGTTTACTGTATACCTTCAACCTTCTTTTTGACGATGAAACACAGAAATTTCATCCGAATTTAATACAAAAGGCACAATGCCGACTTAAGTACAAGAGGACTCACACCCAAACTATCTATGATTTAAACCCCTCCTGTGAGTCCAGTTTTAGATTCCGATGCTTCACTTCAGATTTACTGTATACATTGGACCTTCTTATTGACGATGGAACACAGAAATTGCATTGGAATTTAATTCAAAAGGCACAATGCCGACTTATGTGCAAGAGGACTGACACTCTATATTTCAATAATTGAACCTCTCCTGTGAGTCCAGTTTTAGATTCTGATGTTTCACTTCAGGTTTACTGTATCCCTTGGACCCTCTTATTGACGATGAAACACAGAGTTTGCATCCGAATTAAATACAAAAGCCACAATGCCGACATAAGTACAAGAGGGCCGACACTCTACTTTTCAATGATTTGAACCTCTCCTGTGAGTCCAGTTTTAGATTCAGATGCTTAACTTCAGGTTTACTGTATCCCTTGGACCTTCTTATTGACGATGAAACACAGAGTTTGCATCTGAATGTAATGCAAAAGTCACAATGCCGAATTAAGAACAAGTGGACTGACACTCTAACTTTCTATCATTTGAACCTCTCCTGTGAGTCCAGTTTTAGATTCCGATGCATCACTTCAGGTTTACTGTATCCCATGGACCTTCTTATTGACGAGGAAACACAGATATTGCATCCGAAATTAATACAAAAGCCACAATGCCGACTTAAGTACAAGAGTACTGACACTCTAACTTTCTATGATTTGAAACCCTCCTGTGAGTCCAGTTTTAGATTCCGATGCTTCACGTCAGGTTTATTGTATCCCTTGGACCTTCTTATTGATGATGAATCACATAAATTGCATACGAATTAAATACAAAAGGCACAATGCCAACTTAAGTACAAGAGGACTGACACTCTCACTTTCTATGATTTGAACCTCTCCTGTTAGTCCAGTTTTAGATTCCGATGCTTCAATTGAGGTTTACTGTATCCCTTGGACCTTCTTATTGACGATGAAACACAGAAATTGCATCCGAATTTAATACAAAAGGCACAATGCCGACTTAAGTACATGAGGACTGACACTCTCATTTCTCTGATTTGAACCTCTCCTGTGAGTCCAGTTTTAGATTACGATGCATCACTTCAGGTTTACTGTATCCCTTGTTCCTTCCTATTGACGATGAAACACAGAAATTGCATCCGAATTTAATACGAAAGGCACAATACCGACTTAAGTACAAGAGGAGTGATACCCTAACTCTCACAGATTTGAACCTCTCCTGTGAGTCGAGTTTTAGATTCCGATGCTTCACTTCAGGTTTACTGTATACCTTGAACCTTCTTATTGTCGATGAAACACAGAAATTGCATCCCAAATTAATACAAAAGGCACAATGCCGACTGAAGTACTAGAGGACTGACAGTCTAACTTTCTATGATTTGAACCTCTCCTGTGGGTCCAGATTTAGATTCTGATGCTTCACTTCAGGTATACTGTTTACCTTGGACCTTCTTATTGACGTTGAATTAAAGAAATTGCATCCGAATTTAATACAAAAGCACAATGCCGACCTAAGTACAAGAGAACTGACAGTCTCACTTTCTATGATTTGAACCTCTCCTGTGAGTCCAGTTTTAGATTCCGATGCTTCACTTCAGGTTTACTGTATACCTTGCACCTTCTTATTGACGATGGAACACAGAAATTGCATCGGAATTTAATACAAAAGCCACAATGCCGACTTAAGTACAAAAACACTGACGTTCTCACTTACTATTATTTGAACATCTCCTGTGAGTTCAGTTTTAGATTCCGATGCCTCACTTCACGTTTACTCTATCCCTTGGACCTTCTTACTGACGATGAAACACAGAGTTTGCATCCGAATTAAATACAAAAGCCACAATGCCGACATAAGTACAAGAGGGCCGACACTCTAACTTTCTATGATTTGAACCTCTCCTGTGAGTCCAGTTTTAGATTCCGATGCTTAACGTCAGGTTTACTGTATCCCTTGGACCTTCTTATTGACGATGAAACACAGAGTTTGCAACTGAATTTAGTACAAAGGTCACAATGCCGACTTAAGTGCAAGAGGACTGACACTCTAACTTTCTATGATTTGAACCTCTCCTGTGAGTCCAGTTTTAGATTCCGATGCTTCAATTCAGGTTTGTTTATCCCTTGGACCTTCTTATTGACGATGAAACACAGAAATTGCATCCGAATTTAATACAAAAGGCATAATACCGACTAAAGTACAAGAGGAGTTATACTCTAACTCTCTATGATTTGAACCTCTCCTGAGATTCCAGTTTTAGATTCCGATGCTTCACTTCACGTTTACTGTATACCTTCAACCTTCTTTTTGACGATGAAACACAGAAATTTCATCCGAATTTAATACAAAAGGCACAATGCCGACTTAAGTACAAGAGGACTCACACCCAAACTTTCTATGATTAAAACCCCTCCTGTGAGTCCAGTTTTAGATTCTGATGCTTCACTTCAGATTTACTGTATACATTGGACCTTCGTATTGACGATGGAACACAGAAATTGCATTGGAATTTAATTCAAAAGGCACAATGCCGAATTATGTGCAAGAGGACTGACACTCTATTTTTCTATAATTGAACCTCTCCTGTGAGTTCAGTTTTAGATTCCGATGCCTCACTTCACGTTTACTCTATCCCTTGGACCTTCTTACTGACGATGAAACACAGAGTTTGCATCCGAATTAATTACAAAAGCCACAATGCCGACATAAGTACAAGAGGGCCGACACTCTAACTTTCTATGATTTGAACCTCTCCTGTGAGTCCAGTTTTAGATTCCGATGCTTAACTTCAGGTTTACTGTATCCCTTGGACCTTCTTATTGACGATGAAACACAGAGTTTGCATCTGAATGTAATACAAAAGTCACAATGCCGAATTAAGAACAAGTGGACTGACACTCTAACTTTCTATGATTTGAACCTCTCCTGTGAGTCCAGTTTTAGATTCCGATGCTTCCCTTCAGGTTTACTGTATCCCATGGACCCTCTTATTGACAAGGAAACACAGATATTGCATCCGAATTTAATACAAAAAGCAGAATGCCGACTTAAGCACAAGGGGACTGACACTCTAACTTTCTATGATTTGAACCTCACGTGTGAGTTCAGTTTTAGATTCCGATGATTCACTTCAGGTTTGTGTATCCCTTGGACCTTCTAATTGACGATGAAACACAGAAATTGCATCCGAATTTAATACAAAAGGCATAATACCGTCTTAAGTACAAGAGGAGAGATACTCTAACTTTCTATAATTGAACCTCTCCTGAGATTCCAGTTTTTGATTCCGATGCTTCACTTCAGGTTTACTGTATACCTTGAACCTTCTTGTTGCCGATGAAACACAGAAATTGCATCCGAATGTAATACAAATGTCACAATGCCGACTTAAGTAAAAGAGGACTGACACTCTCATTTTCTATTATTTGAAACTCTCCTGCGAGTCCAGTTTTAAATTCCGATGCTTCACTTCAGGTTTACTGTATACCTTGCACCTTCCTAATGAGAATGAAGGACAGAAATTGCATCGGAATTTAGTACAAAAGGCACAATGTCGATTTATGTACAAGAGGACTGACACTCTAATTTTCTATAATTGAACCTCTATTGTGAGTCCAGTTTTAGATTCCGATGCTTCACTTCAGGTTTACTGTATACCTTGGACCTTCTTATTGACGATGAAACACAGGAATTGCATCCGAATTTGATACAAAAGCCACAATGCCGACTTAAGTACAAGAGTACCGACACTCTAACCTTCTATGATTTCAATCTCTCCTGTGAGTCCCGTTTTAGATTTCGATGCTTCACTTCAGGTTTACTGTATCCCTTGAACCTTCTTATTGATGATGAAACACATAAATTGCATACGAATTTAATACAAAAGGCACAATGCCAACTTAAGTACAAGAGGACTGACACTCTCACTTTCTATGATTTTAACCTCTCCTGTGAGTCCAGTTTTAGATTCCGATGCTTCACTTCAGGTTTACTGTATACCTTGCACCTTCCTAATGAGAAAGAAGGACAGAAATTTCATCGGAATTTAGTACAAAAGGCACAATGCCGACTTAAGTACAAGAGGACTGACACTCTCACTTTCTATAATTTGAACTTCTCCTGTGCGTCCAGTTTTCGATTCCGATGCTTCACTTCATTTTTACTGTATCCCTTGGAGCTTCTTATTGACGATGAAACACAGAGTTTGCATCGGAATTTAATACAAAAGGCCCAATGCCAACTTAACTACAAGAGGAGTGACACTCTCACTTTCTATGACTTGAACATCTCCTGTGAGTCCAGTTTTAGATTCCGATGCTTCACTTCAGGTCTACTGTATCCCTTGGAACTTCTTATTGACGATGAAACACAGAGTTTGCATCCGAATTTAATACAAAAGGCACAATGCCGACCTAAGTACAACAGGACTGACACTCTCAATTTCTATGATTTGAACCTCTCCTGTCAGTACAGTGTTAGATTCCGATGCTTCACTTTAGGTTTAGTGTATCCCTTGGAACTTCTTATTGAAGATGGAACACAGATATTGCATCCGAATTTAATACAAAATGCACAATGTCGACTTAAGTACATGACGACTGACACTCTAACTTTCTATGATTTGAACCTCTCCTTTGAGTCCAGTTTTAGATTCCGATGCTTCACTTAAGGTATACTGTGTACTTTGGACCTTCTTATTGACGATGAAACACAGAAATTGCATCAAAATTTTATACAAAAGGCACAATGCCGACTTAAGTACAAGAGGACTGACACTCTCACTTTCTATGATTTGAACCTCTCCTGTGAGTCCAGTTTTAGATTCCGATGCTTGACTTCAGGTTTACAGTATACCTTGCACCTTCTTATTGACGATGAAACACAGAAATTGCATCGGAATTTAAAACAAAAGGCATAATGCCGACATAAGTACAAAGGAACTGACACTCTCACTTTCTATGATTGGAACCTCTCCTGTGAGTCCAGTTTTAGATTCCGATGCATCACGTCAGGTCTACTGTATCCCTTGGAACTTCTTATTGACGATGAAACACAGAGTTTGCATCCGAATTTAATACAGAAGGCACAATTCCGACTTAAGTACAATAGGACTGACACTCTCACTTTCTATGATTTGAACCTCTCCTGTCAGTACAGTGTTAGATTCCGATGCTTCACTTCAGGTTTAGTGTATCCCTTGGAACTTCTTATTGAAGATGGAACACAGATATTGCATCCGAATTTAATACAAAATGCACAATGTCGACTTAAGTACAAGAGGACTGACACTCTCACTTTCTATGATTTGAACCTCTCCTGTGAGTCCAGTTTTAGATTCCGATGCTTGACTTCAGGTTTACAGTATACCTTGCACCTTCTTATTGACGATGAAACACAGGAATTGCATCCGAATTTGATACAAAAGCCACAATGCCGACTTAAGTACAAGTGTACCGACACTCTAACTTTCTATGATTTCAATCTCTCCTGTGAGTCCCGTTTTAGATTCCGATGCTTCACTTCAGGTTTACTGTATCCCTTGAACCTTCTTATTGATGATGAAACACATAAATTGCATACGAATTTAATACAAAAGGCAAAATGCCAACTTAAGTACAAGAGGACTGACACTCTCAATTTCTATGATTTTAACCTCTCCTGTGAGTCCAGTTTTAGATTCCGATGCTTCACTTCAGGTTTACTGTATCCCATGGACCTTCTTATTGACGAGGAAACACAGATATTGCATCCGAATTTAATACAAAAGCACAATGCCGACTTAAGTACAAGAGGACTGACACTCTCACTCTCTATGATTTGAACCTCTCCTGTGAGTCCAGTTTTAGATTCCGATGCTTCACTTCAGGTTTACTGTATACCTTGCACCTTCCTAATGAGAATGAAGGACAGAAATTTCATCGGAATTTAGTACAAAAGGCACAATGCCGACTTAAGTACAAGAGGACTGACACTCTCACTTTCTATAATTTGAACTTCTCCTGTGAGTCCAGTTTTCGATTCCGATGCTTCACTTCATTTTTACTGTATCCCTTGGAGCTTCTTATTGACGATGAAACACAGAGTTTGCATCGGAATTTAATACAAAACGCCCAATGCCGACTTAACTACAAGAGGAGTGACACTCTCACTTTCTATGACTTGAACATCTCCTGTGAGTCCAGTTTTAGATTCCGATGCTTCACTTCAGGTCTACTGTATCCCTTGGAACTTCTTATTGACGATGAAACACAGAGTTTGCATCCGAATTTAATACAAAAGGCACAATGCCGACCTAAGTACAATAGGACTGACACTCTCACTTTCTATGATTTGAACCTCTCCTGTCAGTACAGTGTTAGATTCCGATGCTTCACTTCAGGTTTAGTGTATCCCTTGGAACTTCTTATTGAAGATGGAACACAGATATTGCATCCGAATTTAATACAAAATGCACAATGTCGACTTAAGTACAAGAGGACTGACACTCTAACTTTCTATGATTTGAACCTCTCCTTTGAGTCCAGTTTTAGATTCCGATGCTTCACTTGAGGTATACTGTGTACTTTGGACCTTCTTATTGACGATGAAACACAGAGTTTGCATCGGAATTTAGTACAAAAGGCACAATGCCGACTTAAGTACAAGAGGACTGACACCCTCACTTTCTATAATTTGAACTTCTCCTGTGAGTCCAGTTTTCGATTCCGATGCTTCACTTCATTTTTACTGTATCCCTTGGAGCTTCTTATTGACGATGAAACACAGAGTTTGCATCGGAATTTAATACAAAAGGCCCAATGCCGACTTAACTACAAGAGGAGTGACACTCTCACTTTCTATGACTTGAACATCTCCTGTGAGTCCAGTTTTAGATTCCGATGCTTCACTTCAGGTCTACTGTATCCCTTGGAACTTCTTATTGACGATGAAACACAGAGTTTGCATCCGAATTTAATACAAAAGGCACAATGCCGACCTAAGTACAATAGGACTGACACTCTCACTTTCTATGATTTGAACCTCTCCTGTCAGTACAGTGTTAGATTCCGATGCTTCACTTCAGGTTTATTGTATCCCTTGGAACTTCTTATTGAAGATGGAACACAGATATTGCATCCGAATTTAATACAAAATGCACAATGTCGACTTAAGTACAAGAGGACTGACACTCTAACTTTCTATGATTTGAACCTCTCCTTTGAGTCCAGTTTTAGATTCCGATGCTTCACTTAAGGTATACTGTGTACTTTGGACCTTCTTATTGACGATGAAACACAGAAATTGCATCAAAATTTTATACAAAAGGCACAATGCCGACTTAAGTACAAGAGGACTGACACTCTCACTTTCTATGATTTGAACCTCTCATGTGAGTCCAGTTTTAGATTCCGATGCTTCACTTCAGGTTTACTGTATACCTTGCACCTTCTTATTGACGATGAAACACCTAAATTGCATCCGAATTTAATACAAATGTCACAATGCCGGCCTAAGTACAGGAGGACTAACACTCTAACTTCCTATGATTTGAACCTCTCCTGTGAGTCCAGTTTTAGATTCCGATGCATCACTTCAGGTTTACTGTATCACTTGGACCTTCTTATTGACGATGAAACACAGAAATTGCATCCGAATTTAATACAAAAGGCACAATGACAACTTAAGTACAAGAGGACTGACACTCTAACTTACTATGATTTTAACCTCTCCTGTGAGTCCAGTTTTAGATTCCGATACTTCACTTTAGGTTTAATGTATCCCTTGGACCTTCTTATTGACGGTGAAACGCAGAAATTGCATCTGAATTTAATACAAAATGCACAATGCCGACTTTATTACAAGAGGACTGACAATCTAACTTTCTATGATTTGAACCTCTCCTGAAGTCCAGTTTTAGATTCCGATGCTTCACTTCAGGTTTACTGTATCCCTTGGATCTTCTTATTGACGATGAAACACAGAGTTTGCATCGGAATGTAATACAAAAGGCACAATGCCGACTCAAGTACAAAAGGACTGACGTTCTCACTTTCTATGATTTGAACATCTCCTGTGAGTTCAGTTTTAGATTCCGATGCCTCACTTCACGTTTACTCTATCCCTTGGACCTTCTTACTGACGATGAAACACAGAGTTTGCATCTGAATGTAATACAAAAGTCACAATGCCGAATTAAGAACAAGTGGACTGACACTCTAACTTTCTATGATTTGAACCTCTCCCGTGAGCCCAGTTTTAGATTCTGATGCTTCACTTCAGGTTTACTGTATCCCTTGGACCTTCTTATTAACGATGAAACACAGACATTGCTTCCGAATTTAATACAAAGTGCACAATGCCGACTTAAGTACAAGAGGACTGACACTCTCATTTCCTATGATTTGAACATCTCCTGTGAATCCAGTTTTAGATTCCAATGCTTCACTTCAGGTTTACTGTATACCTTGCACCTTCCTATCGACGATGAAACACAGACATTGCATCGGAATTTAATACAAAGGGCACAATGCCTACTTAAGTACAAGAGGACTGACACTCTCACTTTCTATAATTTGAACCTCTCCTGTGAGTCCAGTTTTAGATTCCGATGCTTTACTTCAGGTTTACTGTATCCCTTGGACCTTCTTATTGACGATGAAACACAGAGTTAGCATCTTAATTTAATACAAAAGCCACAATGCCGACTTAAGTACAAAAAGACTGACGTTCTCACTTTCTATGATTTGAACATCTCCTGTGAGTCCAGTTTTAGATTCCCATGCCTCACTTCACGTTTACTCTATCCCTTGGACCTTCTTACTGACGATGAAACACAGAGTTTGCATCCGAATTAAATGCAAAAGCCACAATGTCGACATAAGTACAAGAGGGCCGACACGCTAACTTTCTATGATTTGAACCTCTCCTGTGAGTCCAGTTTTAGATTCCGATGCTTAACTTCAGGTTTACTGTATCCCTTGGACCTTCTTATTGACGATGAAACACAGAGTTTGCATCTGAATTTAATACAAAAGTCACAATGCCGACTTAACTGCAAGAGGACTGACACTCTAACTTTCTATGATTTGAACCTCTCCTGTGAGTCCACTTTTAGATTACGATGCTTCAATTCAGGTTTGTGTATCCCTTGGACCTTCTTATTGACGATGAAACACAGAAATTGCATCCGAATTTAATACAAAAGGCATAATACCGACTAAAGTACAAGAGGAGTGATACTCTAACTCTCTATGATTTGAACCTCTCCTGAGATTCCAGTTTTAGATTCCGATGCTTCACTTTACGTTTACTGTAAACCTTCAACCTTCTTATTGACGATGAAACACAGAAATTGCATCCCAATTTAATACAAAAGGCACAATGCCGACCTAAGTACTAGAGGACTTACACTCTAACTTTCTATGATTTGAACTTCTCCTGTGAGTACTGATTTAGATTCCGATGCTTCACTTCAGGTTTACTGTATCCCTTGGACCTTCTTATTGACGATGAAACACAGAAATTGCATCCGAATTTAATACAAAAGCCACAATGCCGACTTAAGTACAAGAGTACTGACACACTAACTGTCTATGATTTGAACCTCTCCTGTGAGTCCAGTTTTGGATTCCGATGCTTCACTTCAGGTTTATTGTATCCCTTGGACCTTCTTATTGATGATGAATCACATAAATTGCATACGAATTAAATACAAAAGGCACAATGCCAACTTAAGTACAAGAGGACTGACACTCTCACTTTCTATGATTTGAACCACTCCTGTTAGTCCAGTTTTAGATTCCGATGCTTGACTTCAGGTTTACTGTATCCCTTTGACCTTCTTATTGACGATGAAACACAGAAATTGCATCCGAATTTAATACAAAAGGCACAATGCCGACTTAAGTACATGAGGACTGACACTCTCACTTTCTCTGATTTGAACCTCTCCTGTGAGTCCAGTTTTAGATTACGATGCATCACTTCAGGTTTACTGTATCCCTTGGACCTTCTTATTGACGATGAAACACAGAAATTGCACCCGAATTTAATACAAAAGGCACAATACCGACTTAAGTACAAGAGGAGTGATACCCTAACTCTCACAGATTTGAACCTCTCCTGTGAGTCCAGTTTTAGATTCTGATGCTTCACTTCAGGTTTACTGTATCCCTTTGAATTTCTTATTGACGATGAAACACAGAAATTGCTTCCGAATTTAATACAAAGGGCACAATGCCGACTTAAGTACAAGAGGACTGACACTCTCATTTCCTATGATTTGAACATCTCCTGTGAATCCAGTTTTAGATTCCGATGCTTCACCTTAGGTTTACTGTATACCTTGCACCTTCCTATCGACGATGAAACACAGACATTGCATCGGTATTTAATACAAAGGGCACAATGCCTACTTAAGTACAAGAGGACTGACACTCTCACTTTCTATAATTTGACCCTCTCCTGTTTGTCCAGTTTTAGATTCCGATGCTTTACTTCAGGTTTACTGTATCCCTTGGACCTTCTTATTGACGATGAAACACAGAGTCAGCATCTTAATTTAATACAAAAGCCACAATGCCGACTTAAGTACAAAAAGACTGACGTTCTCACTTTCTATGATTTGAACATCTCCTGTGAGTTCAGTTTTAGATTCCGATGCCTCACTTCACGTTTACTCTATCGCTTGGACCTTCTTACTGACGATGAAACACAGAGTTTGCATCCGAATTAAATGCAAAAGCCACAATGTCGACATAAGTACAAGAGGGCCGACACGCTAACTTTCTATGATTTGAACCTCTCCTGTGAGTCCAGTTTTAGATTCCGATGCTTAACCTCAGGTGTACTGTATCCCTTGGACCTTCTTATTGACGATGAAACACAGAGTTTGCATCTAAATTTAATACAAAAGTCACAATGCCGACTTAACTGCAAGAGGACTGACACTCTTACTTTCTATGATTTGAACCTCTCCTGTGAGTCCACTTTTAGATTACGATGCTTCAATTCAGGTTTGTGTATCCCTTGGACCTTCTTATTGACGGTGAAACGCAGAAATTGCATCTGAATTTAATACTAAATGCACAATGCCGACTTTATTACAAGAGGACTGACAATCTAACTTTCTATGATTTGAACCTCTCCTGTAAGTCCAGTTTTAGATTCCGATGCTTCACTTCAGGTTTACTGTATCCCTTGGACCTTCTTATTGACGATGAAACACAGAAATTGCTTCCGAATTTAATACAAAGGGCACAATGCCGACTTAAGTACAAGAGGACTGACACTCTCATTTCCTATGATTTGAACATCTCCTGTGAATCCAGTTTTAGATTCCGATGCTTCACTCCAGGTTTACTGTATACCTTGCACCTTCCTATCGACGATGAAACACAGACATTGCATCGGAATTTAATACAAAGGGCACAATGCCTACTTAAGTACAAGAGGACTGATACTCTCACTTTCTATAATTTGAACCTCTCCTGTGAGTCCAGTTTTAGATTCCGATGCTTTACTTCAGGTTTACTGTATCCCTTGGACCTTCTTATTGACGATGAAACACAGAGTTAGCATCTTAATTTAATACAAAAGCCACAATGCCGACTTAAGTACAAAAAGACTGACGTTCTCACTTTCTATGATTTGAACATCTCCTGTGAGTTCAGTTTTAGATTCCGATTCCTCACTTCACGTTTACTCTATCCCTTGGACCTTCTTACTGACGATGAAACACAGAGTTTGCATCCGAATTAAATGCAAAAGCCACAATGTCGACATAAGTACAAGAGGGCCGACACGCTAACTTTCTATGATTTGAACCTCTCCTGTGAGTCCAGTTTTAGATTCCGATGCTTAACTTCAGGTTTACTGTATCCCTTGGACTTTCTTATTGACGATGAAACACAGAGTTTGCATCTGAATTTAATACAAAAGTCACAATGCCGACTTAACTGCAAGAGGACTGACACTCTAACTTTCTATGATTTGAACCTCTCCTGGGAGTCCACTTTTAGATTACGATGCTTCAATTCAGGTTTGTGTATCCCTTGGACCTTCTTATTGACGATGAAACACAGAAATTGCATCCGAATTTAATACAAAAGGCATAATACCGACTAAAGTACAAGAGGAGTGATACTCTAACTCTCTATGATTTGAACCTCTCCTGAGATTCCAGTTTTAGATTCCGATGCTTCCCTTCACGTTTACTGTAAACCTTCAACCTTCTTATTGACGATGAAACACAGAAATTGCATCCCAATTTAATACAAAAGGCACAATGCCGACCTAAGTACTAGAGGACTTACACTCTAACTTTCTATGATTTGAACTTCTCCTGTGAGTACTGATTTAGATTCCGATGCTTCACTTCAGGTTTACTGTATCCCTTGGACCTTCTTATTGACGATGAAACACAGAAATTGAATCCGAATTTAATACAAAAGCCACAATGCCGACTTAAGTACAAGAGTACTGACACACTAACTTTCTATGATTTGAACCTCTCCTGTGAGTCCAGTTTTGGATTCCGATACTTCACTTCAGGTTTATTGTATCCCTTGGACCTTCGTATTGATGATGAATCACATAAATTGCATACGAATTAAATACAAAAGGCACAATGCCAACTTAAGTACAAGAGGACTGACACTCTCATTTTCTATGATTTGAACCTCTCCTGTTAGTCCAGTTTTAGATTCCGATGCTTCACTTCAGGTTTACTGTATCCCTTGGACCTTCTTATTGACGATGAAACACAGAAATTGCATCCGAATTTAATACAAAAGGCACAATGCCGACTTAAGTACATGAGGACTGACACTCTCACTTTCTCTGATTTGAACCTCTCCTGTGAGTCCAGTTTTAGATTACGATGCATCACTTCAGGTTTACTGTATCCCTTGGACCTTCTTATTGACGATGAAACACAGAAATTGCACCCGAATTTAATACAAAAGGCACAATACCGACTTAAGTACAAGAGGAGTGATACCCTAACTCTCACTGATTTGAACCTCTCCTGTGAGTCCAGTTTTAGATTCCGATGCTTTACTTCAGGTTTACTGTATCCCTTGGACCTTCTTATTGACGATGAAACACAGAGTTAGCATCTTAATTTAATACAAAAGCCACAATGCCGACTTAAGTACAAAAAGACTGACGTTCTCACTTTCTATGATTTGAACATCTCCTGTGAGTTCAGTTTTAGATTCCGATGCCTCACTTCACGTTTACTCTATCCCTTGGACCTTCTTACTGACGATGAAACACAGAGTTTGCATCCGAATTAAATGCAAAAGCCACAATGTCGACATAAGTACAAGAGAGCCGACACGCTAACTTTCTATGTTTTGAACCTCTCCTGTGAGTCCAGTTTTAGATTCCGATGCTTAACTTCAGGTTTACTGTATCCCTTGGACCTTCTTATTGACGATGAAACACAGAGTTTGCATCTGAATTTAATACAAAAGTCACAATGCCGACTTAACTGCAAGAGGACTGACACTCTAACTTTCTATGATTTGAACCTCTCCTGGGAGTCCACTTTTAGATTACGATGCTTCAATTCAGGTTTGTGTATCCCTTGGACCTTCTTATTGACGATGAAACACAGAAATTGCATCCGAATTTAATACAAAAGGCATAATACCGACTAAAGTACAAGAGGAGTGATACTCTAACTCTCTATGATTTGAACCTCTCCTGAGATTCCAGTTTTAGATTCCGATGCTTCACTTCACGTTTACTGTAAACCTTCAACCTTCTTATTGACGATGAAACACAGAAATTGCATCCCAATTTAATACAAAAGGCACAATGCCGACCTAAGTACTAGAGGACTTACACTCTAACTTTCTATGATTTGAACTTCTCCTGTGAGTACTGATTTAGATTCCGATGCTTCACTTCAGGTTTACTGTATCCCTTGGACCTTCTTATTGACGATGAAACACAGAAATTGAATCCGAATTTAATACAAAAGCCACAATGCCAACTTAAGTACAAGAGTACTGACACACTAACTTTCTATGATTTGAATCTCTCCTGTGAGTCCAGTTTTGGATTCCGATGCTTCACTTCAGGTTTATTGTATCCCTTGGACCTTCGTATTGATGATGAATCACATAAATTGCATACGAATTAAATACAAAAGGCACAATGCCAACTTAAGTACATGAGGACTGACACTCTCATTTCCTATGATTTGAACCTCTCCTGTTAGTCCAGTTTTAGATTCCGATGCTTCACTTCAGGTTTACTGTATCCCTTGGACCTTCTTATTGACGATGAAACACAGAAATTGCATCCGAATTTAATACAAAAGGCACAATGCCGACTTAAGTACATGAGGACTGACACTCTCACTTTCTCTGATTTGAACCTCTCCTGTGAGTCCAGTTTTAGATTACGATGCATCACTTCAGGTTTACTGTATCCCTTGGACCTTCTTATTGACGATGAAACACAGAAATTGCACCCGAATTTAATACAAAAGGCACAATACCGACTTAAGTACAAGAGGAGTGATGCCCTAACTCTCACTGATTTGAACCTCTCCTGTGAGTCCAGTTTTAGATTCCGATGCTTTACTTCAGGTTTACTGTATCCCTTGGACCTTCTTATTGACGATGAAACACAGAGTTAGCATCTTAATTTAATACAAAAGCCACAATGCCGACTTAAGTACAAAAAGACTGACGTTCTCACTTTCTATGATTTGAACATCTCCTGTGAGTTCAGTTTTAGATTCCCATGCCTCACTTCACGTTTACTCTATCCCTTGGACCTTCTTACTGACGATGAAACACAGAGTTTGCATCCGAATTAAATGCAAAAGCCACAATGTCGACATAAGTACAAGAGGGCCGACACGCTAACTTTCTATGATTTGAACCTCTCCTGTGAGTCCAGTTTTAGATTCCAATGCTTAACTTCAGGTTTACTGTATCCCTTGGACCTTCTTATTGACGATGAAACACAGAGTTTGCATCTGAATTTAATACAAAAGTCACAATGCCGACTTAACTGCAAGAGGACTGACACTCTAACTTGCTATGATTTGAACCTCTCCTGTGAGTCCACTTTTAGATTACGATGCTTCAATTCAGGTTTGTGTATCCCTTGGACCTTCTTATTGACGATGAAACACAGAAATTGCATCCGAATTTAATACAAAAGGCATAATACCGACTAAAGTACAAGAGGAGTGATACTCTAACTCTCTATGATTTGAACCTCTCCTGAGATTCCAGTTTTAGATTCCGATGCTTCACTTCACGTTTACTGTAAACCTTCAACCTTCTTATTGACGATGAAACACAGAAATTGCATCCCAATTTAATACAAAAGGCACAATGCCGACCTAAGTACTAGAGGACTTACACTCTAACTTTCTATGATTTGAACTTCTCCTGTGAGTACTGATTTAGATTCCGATGCTTCACTTCAGGTTTACTGTATCCCTTGGACCTTCTTATTGACGATGAAACACAGAAATTGCATCCGAATTTAATACAAAAGCCACAATGCCGACTTAAGTACAAGAGTACTGACACACTAACTTTCTATGATTTGAACCTCTCCTGTGAGTCCAGTTTTGGATTCCGATGCTTCACTTCAGGTTTATTGTATCCCTGGGACTTTCTTATTGATGATGAATCACATAAATTGCATACGAATTAAATACAAAAGGCACAATGCCAACTTAAGTACAAGAGGACTGACACTCTCACTTTCTATGATTTGAACCACTCCTGTTAGTCCAGTTTTAGATTCCGATGCTTCACTTCAGGTTTACTGTATCCCTTGGACCTTCTTATTGACGATGAAACACAGAAATTGCATCCGAATTTAATACAAAAGGCACAATGCCGACTTAAGTACATGAGGACTGACACTCTCACTTTCTCTGATTTGAACCTCTCCTGTGAGTCCAGTTTTAGATTACGATGCATCACTTCAGGTTTACTGTATCCCTTGGACCTTCTTATTGACGATGAAACACAGAAATTGCACCCGAATTTAATACAAAATGCACAATACCGACTTAAGTACAAGAGGAGTGATACCCTAACTCTCACAGATTTGAACCTCTCCTGTGAGTCCAGTTTTAGATTCCGATGCTTCACTTCAGGTTTACTGTATCCTTGTACCTTCTTATTGTCGATTAAACACAGAAATTGCATCCGAATTTAATACAAAAGCACAATGCCGACTTAAGTACAAGAGTACTGACACTCTAACTTTCTATGATTTGAACCTCTCCTGTGAGTCCAGTTTTAGATTCCGATGCTTCACTTCAGGATTACTGTATCCCTTGGACCTTCTTGTTGATGATGAAACACAGAAATTGCATCCGAATTTGTTACAAAAGGCACAATGCCAACGTAAGTACAGGAGGACTGACACTCTCACTTTCTATGATTTGAACCTCTCCCGTGAGTCCAGTTTTAAATTCTGATGCTTCACTTCAGGTTTACTGTATCCCTTTGAATTTCTTATTGACGATGAAACACAGAAATTGCTTCCGAATTTAATACAAAGGGCACAATGCCGACTTAAGTACAAGAGGACTGACACTCTCATTTCCTATGATTTGAACATCTCCTGTGAATCCAGTTTTAGATTCCGATGCTTCACCTTAGGTTTACTGTATACCTTGCACCTTCCTATCGACGATGAAACACAGACATTGCATCGGTATTTAATACAAAGGGCACAATGCCTACTTAAGTACAAGAGGACTGACACTCTCACTTTCTATAATTTGAACCTCTCCTGTTTGTCCAGTTTTAGATTCCGATGCTTTACTTCAGGTTTACTGTATCCCTTGGACCTTCTTATTGACGATGAAACACAGAGTCAGCATCTTAATTTAATACAAAAGCCACAATGCCGACTTAAGTACAAAAAGACTGACGTTCTCACTTTCTATGATTTGAACATCTCCTGTGAGTTCAGTTTTAGATTCCGATGCCTCACTTCACGTTTACTCTATCCCTTGGACCTTCTTACTGACGATGAAACACAGAGTTTGCATCCGAATTAAATGCAAAAGCCACAATGTCGACATAAGTACAAGAGGGCCGACACGCTAACATTCTGTGACTTGAACCTCTCCTGTGAGTCCAGTTTTAGATTCCGATGCTTAACATCAGGTGTACTGTATCCCTTGGACCTTCTTATTGACGATGAAACACAGAGTTTGCATCTAAATTTAATACAAAAGTCACAATGCCGACTTAACTGCAAGAGGACTGACACTCTTACTTTCTATGATTTGAACCTCTCCTGTGAGTCCACTTTTAGATTACGATGCTTCAATTCAGGTTTGTGTATCCCTTGGACCTTCTTATTGACGATGAAACACAGAAATTGCATCCGAATTTAATACAAAAGGCACAATTCCGACTTAAGTACAATAGGACTGACTCTCTCACTTTCTATGATTTGAACCCCTCCTGTCAGTCCAGTGTTAGATTCCGATGCTTCACTTCAGGTTTAGTGTATGCCTTGGAACATCTTATTGAAGATGGAACACAGATATTGCATCCGAATTTAATACAACATGCACAATGCCGACTTAAGTACAAGAGGACTGCCACTATAACTTTCTATGATTTGAACCTCCAATTTGAGTCCAATTTTAGAATCCGAAGCTTCACTTAAGGTATACTGTGTACTTTGGACCTTCTTATTGACGATGAAACATAGAAATTGCATCCGAATTTAATACAAAAGGCACAATGCCGACTTAAGTACAAGAGGACTGACACTCTCACTTTCTATGATTTGAACCTCTCCTGTGAGTCCAGTTTTAGATTCCGATGCTTCACTTCAGGGTAACTGTATACCTTGCACCTTCTTATTGACGATGAAACACCTAAATTGCATCCGAATTTAATACAAATGTCACAATGCCGGCCTAAGTACAGGAGGACTAACACTCTAACTTCCTATGATTTGAACCTCTCCTGTGAGTCCAGTTTTAGATTCCGATGCTTCACTTCAGGTTTACTGTATCACTTGGACCTTCTTATTGACGATGAAACACAGAAATTGCATCCGAATTTAATACAAAAGGCACAATGACAACTTAAGTACAAGAGGACTGACACTCTAATTTTCTATGATTTTAACCTCTCCTGTGAGTCCAGTTTTAGATTCCGATACTTCACTTCAGGTTTAATGTATCCCTTGGACCTTCTTATTGACGGTGAAACGCAGAAATTGCATCTGAATTTCATACAAAATGCACAATGCCGACTTTATTACAAGAGGACTGACAACCTAACTTTCTATGATTTGAACCTCTCCTGTAAGTCCAGTTTTAGATTCTGATGCTTCACTTCAGGTTTACTGTATCCCTTTGAATTTCTTATTGACGATGAAACACAGAAATTGCTTCCGAATTTAATACAAAGGGCACAATGCCGACTTAAGTACAAGAGGACTGACACTCTCATTTCCTATGATTTGAACATCTCCTGTGAATCCAGTTTTAGATTCCGATGCTTCACCTTAGGTTTACTGTATACCTTGCACCTTCCTATCGACGATGAAACACAGACATTGCATCGGTATTTAATACAAAGGGCACAATGCCTACTTAAGTACAAGAGGACTGACACTCTCACTATCTATAATTTGAACCTCTCCTGTTTGTCCAGTTTTAGATTCCGATGCTTTACTTCAGGTTTACTGTATCCCTTGGACCTTCTTATTGACGATGAAACACAGAGTCAGCATCTTAATTTAATACAAAAGCCACAATGCCGACTTAAGTACAAAAAGACTGACGTTCTCACTTTCTATGATTTGAATATCTCCTGTGAGTTCAGTTTTAGATTCCGATGCCTCACTTCACGTTTACTCTATCCCTTGGACCTTCTTACTGACGATGAAACACAGAGTTTGCATCCGAATTAAATGCAAAAGCCACAATGTCGACATAAGTACAAGAGGGCCGACACGCTAACATTCTATGATTTGAACCTCTCCTGTGAGTCCAGTTTTAGATTCCGATGCTTAACATCAGGTGTACTGTATCCCTTGGACCTTCTTATTGACGATGAAACACAGAGTTTGCATCTAAATTTAATACAAAAGTCACAATGCCGACTTAACTGCAAGAGGACTGACACTCTTACTTTCTATGATTTGAACCTCTCCTGTGAGTCCACTTTTAGATTACGATGCTTCAATTCAGGTTTGTGTATCCCTTGGACCTTCTTATTGACGATGAAACACAGAAATTGCATCCGAATTTAATACAAAAGGCACAATTCCGACTTAAGTACAATAGGACTGACTCTCTCACTTTCTATGATTTGAACCCCTCCTGTCAGTCCAGTGTTAGATTCCGATGCTTCACTTCAGGTTTAGTGTATGCCTTGGAACATCTTATTGAAGATGGAACACAGATATTGCATCCGAATTTAATACAACATGCACAATGCCGACTTAAGTACAAGAGGACTGCCACTATAACTTTCTATGATTTGAACCTCCAATTTGAGTCCAATTTTAGAATCCGAAGCTTCACTTAAGGTATACTGTGTACTTTGGACCTTCTTATTGACGATGAAACATAGAAATTGCATCCGAATTTAATACAAAAGGCACAATGCCGACTTAAGTACAAGAGGACTGAAACTCTCACTTTCTATGATTTGAACCTCTCCTGTGAGTCCAGTTTTAGATTCCGATGCTTCACTTCAGGTTAACTGTATACCTTGCACCTTCTTATTGACGATGAAACACCTAAATTGCATCCGAATTTAATACAAATGTCACAATGCCGGCCTAAGTACAGGAGGACTAACACTCTAACTTCCTATGATTTGAACCTCTCCTGTGAGTCCAGTTTTAGATTCCGATGCATCACTTCAGGTTTACTGTATCACTTGGACCTTCTTATTGACGATGAAACACAGAAATTGCATCCGAATTTAATACAAAAGGCACAATGACAACTTAAGTACAAGAGGACTGACACTCTAATTTTCTATGATTTTAACCTCTCCTGTGAGTCCAGTTTTAGATTCCGATACTTCACTTCAGGTTTAATGTATCCCTTGGACCTTCTTATTGACGGTGAAACGCAGAAATTGCATCTGAATTTCATACAAAATGCACAATGCCGACTTTATTACAAGAGGACTGACAACCTAACTTTCTATGATTTGAACCTCTCCTGTAAGTCCAGTTTTAGATTCCGATGCTTCACTTCAGGTTTACTGTATCCCTTGGACCTTCTTATTGACGATGAAACACAGAAATTTCTTCCGAATTTAATACAAAGGGCACAATGCCGACTTAAGTACAAGAGCACTGACACTCTCATTTCCTATGATTTGAACATCTCCTGTGAATCCAGTTTAGATTCCGATGCTTCACTTCAGGTTTACTGTATACCTTGCACCTTCCTATCGACGATGAAACACAGACATTGCATCGGAATTTAATACAAAGGGCACAATGCCTACTTAAGTACAAGAGGACTGACACTCTCACTTTCTATAATTTGAACCTCTCCTGTGAGTCCAGTTTTAGATTCCGATGCTTTACTTCAGGTTTACTGTATCCCTTGGACCTTCTTATTGACGATGAAACACAGAGTTAGCATCTTAATTTAATACAAAAGCCACAATGCCGACTTAAGTACAAAAAGACTGACGTTCTCACTTTCTATGATTTGAACATCTCCTGTGAGTTCAGTTTTAGATTCCGATGCCTCACTTCACGTTTACTCTATCCCTTGGACCTTCTTACTGACGATGAAACACAGAGTTTGCATCCGAATTAAATGCAAAAGCCACAATGTCGACATAAGTACAAGAGGGCCGACACGCTAACTTTCTATGATTTGAACCCCTCCTGTGAGTCCAGTTTTAGATTCCGATGCTTAACTTCAGGTTTACTGTATCCCTTGGACCTTCTTATTGACGATGAAACACAGAAATTGCATCTGAATTTAATACAAAAGGCACAATGCCGGCTTAAGTACATGAGGACTGACACTCTCACTTTCTCTGATTTGAACCTCTCCTGTGAGTCCAGTTTTAGATTACGAAGCATCACTTCATATTTACTGTATCCCTTGGACCTTCTTATTGACGATGTAACACAGAAATTGCATCCGAATTTAATACAAAAGGCACAATACCGACTTAAGTACAAGAGGAGTGATACCCTAACTCTCACAGATTTGAACCTCTCCTGTCAGTCCAGATTTAGATTCCGATGCTTCACTTCAGGTTTACTGTATTCCTAGAACCTTCTTATTGACGATGAAACACAGAAATTGCATCCGAATTTAATACAAAAGGCACAATGCCGACCTAGGTACTAGAGGACTTACACTCTAACTTTCTATGATTTGAACTTCTCCTGTGAGTACTGATTTAGATTCCGATGCTTCACTTCAGGTTTACTGTATCCCTTGGACCTTCTTATTGACGATGAAACACAGAAATTGAATCCGAATTTAATACAAAAGCCACAATGCCGACTTAAGTACAAGAGTACTGACACACTAACTTTCTATGATTTGAACCTCTCCTGTGAGTCCAGTTTTGGATTCCGATGCTTCACTTCAGGTTTATTGTATCCCTTGGACCTTCTTATTGATGATGAATCACATAAATTGCATACGAATTAAATACAAAAGGCACAATGCCAACTTAAGTACAAGAGGACTGACACTCTCATTTTCTATGATTTGAACCTCTCCTGTTAGTCCAGTTTTAGATTCCGATGCTTCACTTCAGGTTTACTGTATCCCTTGGACCTTCTTATTGACGATGAAACACAGAAATTGCATCCGAATTTAATACAAAAGGCACAATGCCGACTTAAGTACATAAGGACTGACACTCTCACTTTCTCTGATTTGAACCTCTCCTGTGAGTCCAGTTTTAGATTACGATGCATCACTTCAGGTTTATTGTATCCCTTGGACCTTCGTATTGACGATGAAACACAGAAATTGCACCCGAATTTAATACAAAAGGCACAATACCGACTTAAGTACAAGAGGAGTGATACCCTAACTCTCACTGATTTGAACCTCTCCTGTCAGTCCAGATTTAGATTCCGATGCTTCACTTCAGGTTTACTGTATTCCTAGAACCTTCTTATTGTCGATGAAACACAGAAATTGCATCCCAAATTAATACAAAAGGCACAATGCCGACTGAAGTACTAGAGGACTGACAGTCTAACTTTCTATGATTTGAACCTCTCCTGTGGGTCCAGATTTAGATTCTGATGCTTCACTTCAGGTATACTGTTTACCTTGGACCTTCTTATTGACGTTGAATTACAGAAATTGCATCCGAATTTAATACAAAAAGCACAATGCCGACCTAAGTACAAGAGGACTGACAGTCTCACATTCTATGATTTGAACCTCTCCTGTGAGTCCAGTTTTAGATTCCGATGCTTCACTTCAGGTTTACTGTATACCTTGCACCTTCTTATAGACGATGGAACACAGAAATTGCATCGGAATTTAATTCAAAAGGCACAATGACGTCTTAAGTACCAGAGGACTGACACACTAACTTTCTATAATTGAACCTCTCCTGTGGGTCCAATTTTAGATTCCGATGCTTCACTTCAGGTTTACTGTATCCTTGTACCTTCTTATTGTCGATTAAACACAGAAATTGCATCCGAATTTAATACAAAAGGCACAATGCCGACTTAAGTACAAGAGTACTCACACTCTAACTTTCTATGATTTGAACCTCTCCTGTGAGTCCAGTTTTAGATTCCGATGCTTCACTTCAGGTTTACTGTATCCCTTGGACCTTCTTGTTGATGATGAAACACAGAAATTGCATCCGAATTTATTACAAAAGGCACAATGCCAACTTAAGTACAGGAGGACTGACACTCTCACTTTCTATGATTTGAACCTCTCCCGTGAGTCCAGTTTTAGATTCTGATGCTTCACTTCAGGTTTACTGTATCCCTTTGACCTTCTTATTGACGATGAAACACAGAAATTGCTTCCGAATTTAATACAAAGGGCACAATGCCGACTTAAGTACAAGAGGACTGACACTCTCATTTCCTATGATTTGAACATCTCCTGTGAATCCAGTTTTAGATTCCGATGCTTCACTTCAGGTTTACTGTATACCTTGGACCTTCTTATTGACGATGAAACACAGAGTTTGCAACTGAATTTAATACAAAAGTCACAATGCCGACTTAACTGCAAGAGGACTGACACTCTTACTTTCTATGATTTGAACCTCTCCTGTGAGTCCACTTTTAGATTACGATGCTTCAATTCAGGTTTGTGTATCCCTTGGACCTTCTTATTGACGATGAAACACAGAAATTGCATCCGAATTTAATACAAAAGGCATAATACCGACTAAAGTACAAGAGGAGTGATACTCTAACTCTCTATGATTTGAACCTCTCCTGAGATTCCAGTTTTAGATTCCGATGCTTCACTTCACGTTTACTGTAAACCTTCAACCTTCTTATTGACGATGAAACACAGAAATTGCATCCCAATTTAATACAAAAGCCACAATGCCGACCTAAGTACTAGAGGACTTACACTCTAACTTTCTATGATTTGAACTTCTCCTGTGAGTACTGATTTAGATTCCGATGCTTCACTTCAGGTTTACTGTATCCCTTGGACCTTCTTATTGACGATGAAACACAGAAATTGCATCCGAATTTAATACAAAAGCCACAATGCCGACTTAAGTACAAGAGTACTGACACACTAACTTTCTATGATTTGAACATCTCCTGTGAGTCCAGTTTTGGATTCCGATGCTTCACTTCAGGTTTATTGTATCCCTTGGACTTTCTTATTGATGATGAATCACATAAATTGCATACGAATTAAATACAAAAGGCACAATGCCAACTTAAGTACAAGAGGACTGACACTCTCACTTTCTATGATTTGAACCTCTCCTGTTAGTCCAGTTTTAGATTCCGATGCTTCACTTCAGGTTTACTGTATCCCTTGGACCTTCTTATTGACGATGAAACACAGAAATTGCATCTGAATTTAATACAAAAGCACAATGCCGGCTTAAGTACATGAGGACTGACACTCTCACTTTCTCTGATTTGAACCTCTCCTGTGAGTCCAGTTTTAGATTACGATGCATCACTTCATATTTACTGTATCCCTTGGACCTTCTTATTGACGATGTAACACAGAAATTGCATCCGAATTTAATACAAAAGGCACAATACCGACTTAAGTACAAGAGCAGTGATACCCTAACTCTCACAGATTTGAACCTCTCCTGTGAGTCCAGTTTTAGATTCCGATGCTTCACTTCAGGTTTACTGTATTCCTTGAACCGTCTTATTGTCGATGAAACACAGAAATTGCATCCCAAATTGACACAAAAGGCACAATGCCGACTGAAGTACTAGAGGACTGACAGTCTAACTTTCTACGATTTCAACCTCTCCTGTGGGTCCAGATTTAGATTCTGATGCTTCACTTCAGGTATACTGTTTACCTTGGACCTTCTTATTGACGTTGAATTACAGAAATTGCATCCGAATTTAATACAAAAAGCACAATGCCGACCTAAGTACAAGAGGACTGACAGTCTCACTTTCTATGATTTGAACCTCTCCTGTGAGTCCAGTTTTAGATTCCGATGCTTCACTTCAGGTTTCCTGTATACCTTGCACCTTCTTATTGACGATGGAACACAGAAATTGCATCGGAATTTAATTCAAAAGGCACAATGCCATCTTAAGTACCAGAGGACTGACCCTCTAACTTTCTATAATTGAACCTCTCCTGTGGGTCCAATTTTAGATTCCGATGCTTCACCTCAGGTTTACTGTATCCTTGGACCTTCTTATTGTCGATTAAACACAGAAATTGCATCCGAATTTAATACAAAGGGCACAATGCCGACTTAAGTACAAGAGTACTGACACTGTAACTTTCTATGATTTGAACCTCTCCTGTGAGTCCAGTTTTAGATTCCGATGCTTCACTTCAGGTTTACTGTATCCCTTGGACCTTCTTGTTGATGATGAAACACAGAAATTGCATCCGAATTTATTACAAAAGGCACAATGCCAACTTAAGTACAGGAGGACTGACACTCTCACTTTCTTTGATTTGAACCTCACCCGTGAGTCCAGTTTTAGATTCTGATGCTTCACTTCAGGTTTACTGTATGCCTTGGACCTTCTTATTGACGATGAAACACAGAAATTGCTTCCGAATTTAATACAAAGGGCACAATGCCGACTTAAGTACAAGAGGACTGACACTCTTATTTCCTATGATTTGAACATCTCCTGTGAATCCAGTTTTAGATTCCGATGCTTCACTTCAGGTTTACTGTATACCTTGCACCTTCCTATCGACGATGAAAGACAGACATTGCATCGGAATTTAATACAAAGGGCACAATGCCTACTTAAGTACAAGAGGACTGACACTCTCACATTCTACAATTTGAACTTCTCCTGTGAGTCCAGTTTTAGACTCCGATGCTTAACTTCAGGTTTACTGTATCCCTTGGACCTTCTTATTGACGATGAAACACAGAGTTAGCATCTTAATTCAATTTCAAGATTTTAAACATGGCTGCAGCAGCAACTGTTGAAATTCTGCACAATAAAGGATGGCAGCCAAAAACAGTTGCAGGATGGAATTTTTTTATTAAAATTCTTAACCAAGGATTCGGTACATATAAATATACCTTCATCAGAAGTACATTTCTAAAATTACATCATGCACTGGAGAATAATGAAACAATTATGCCAAAAGGCGTCGTCAGTAATTAAAATATCATCTCCATTTGTACAACATGTGTAATGGGTACAGGATCAAAGCGAACAGTTCGCTTTGATCCTGTACCCATTACACATGTTGTACAAATGGAGATGATATTTTAATTACTGACGACGGCTTTTGGCATAATTGTTTCATTATTCTCCAGTGCATGATGTAATTTTAGAAATGTACTTCTGATGAAGGTATATTTATATGTACCGAAACCTTGGTTAAGAATTTTAATAAAAAAATTCTATCCTGCAACTGTTTTTGGCTGCCATCTTAATTTAATACAAAAGCCACAATGGCGACTTAAGTACAGAAAGACTGACGTTCTCACTTTCTATGATTTGAACATCTCCTGTGAGTTCAGTTTTAGATTCCGATGCCTGACTTCACGTTTACTCTATCCCTTGGACCTTCTTACTGACGATGAAACACAGACTTTGCATCCGAATTAAATACAAAAGCCACAATGCCGACATAAGTACAAGAGGGCCGACACTCTAACTTTCTATGATTTGAACCTCTCCTGTGAGTCCAGTTTTAGATTCCGATGCTTATCTTCAGGTTTACTGTATCCCTTGGACCTTCTTATTGACGATGAAACACAGAGTTTGCATCTGAATTTAATACAAAAGTCACAATGCCGACTTAAGTGCAAGAGGACTGACACTCTAACTTTCTATGAATTGAACCACTCCTGTGAGTCCAGTTTAAGATTCCGATGCTTCAATTCAGGTTTGTTTATCCCTTGGACCTTCTTATTGACGATGAAACACAGAAATTGCATCCGAATTTAATACAAAAGGCATAATACCGACTAAAGTACAAGAGGAGTGATACTCTAACTCTCTATGATTTGAACCTCTCCTGAGATTCCAGTTTTAGATTCCGATGCTTCACTTCACGTTTACTGTATACCTTCAACCTTCTTTTTGACGATGAAACACAGAAATTTCATCCGAATTTAATACAAAAGGCACAATGCCGACTTAAGTACAAGAGGACTCACACCCAAACTTTCTATGATTTAAACCCCTCCTGTGAGTCCAGTTTTAGATTCCCATGCTTCACTTCAGGTTTACTGTATTCCTTCAACCGTCTTATTGTCGATGAAACACAGAAATTGCATCCCAAATTAATACAAAAGGCACAATGCCGACTGAGATACTAGAGGACTGACAGTCTAACTTTCTACGATTTGAACCTCTCCTGTGGGTCCAGATTTAGATTCTGATGCTTCACTTCAGGTATACTGTTTACCTTGGACCTTCTTATTGACGTTGAATTACAGAAATTGCATCCGAATTTAATACAAAAAGCACAATGCCGACCTAAGTACAAGAGGACTGACAGTCTCACTTTCTATGATTTGAACCTCTCCTGTGAGTCCAGTTTTAGATTCGGATGCTTCGCTTCAGATTTACTGTATACCTAGGACCTTCTTATTGACGATGGAACACAGAAATTGCATTGGAATTTAATTCAAAAGGCACAATGTCGACTTATGTGCAAGAGGACTGACACTCTATTTTTCTATAATTGAACCTCTCCTGTGAGTCCAGTTTTAGATTCCGATGCTTCACTTCAGGTTTACTGTATCCCTTGGACCTTCTTATTGACGATGAAACACAGAAATTGCATCCGAATTTAATACAAAAGCCACAATGCAGAGTTACGTACAAGAGTACTGACACTCTAACTTTCTATGATTTGAACCTCCCCTGTGAGTCCAGTTTTAGATTCCGATGCTTCACTTCAGGTTTATTGTATCCCTTGGACCTTCTTAGTGATGATGAATCACATAAATTGCATACGAATTTAATACAAAAGGCACAATGCCAACTTAAGTACAAGGGGACTGACACTCTCACTTTCTATGATTTGAACCTCTCCTTTGAGTCCAGTTTTAGATTCCGATGCTTCACTTGTGGTTTACTGTATCCCTTGGACCTTCTTATTGACGAAGAAACACAGATATTGCATCCGAATTTAATTCAAAAGGCACAATGCCGACTTACGTACAAGAGGACTGACACTCTATTTTTCTCTAATTGAACCTCTCCTGTGAGTCCAATTTTAGATTCCGATGCTTCACTTCAGGTTTACTGTATCCCTTGGACCTTCTTATTGACAATGAAACACAGAAATTGCATCCGAATTTAATACAAAAACCACAATGCCGACTTAAGTACAAGAGTACTGACACTCTAACTTTCTATGATTTGATCCTCTCCTGTGAGTCCAGTTTTAGATTCCGATGCTTCACTTCAGGTTTACTGTATCCCTTGGACCCTTATATTGACGATGAAACACAGAGTTTGCATCTGCATTTAATACAAAAGTCACAATGCCGACTTAAGTACAAGGGGACTGACACTCTAACTTTCTATGATTTGAACTTCTCCTTTGAGTCCAGTTTTAGATTCCGATGCTTCACGTCAGGTTTGTGTATCCCTTGGACCTTCTTATTGACGATGAAACACACAAATTGCATCCGAATTTGATACAAAAGGCATAATACCGACTTAAGTACAAAAGGAGTGATACTCTAACTTTCTATGATTTGAACCTCTCCTGAGATTCCAGTTTTTGATTCCGATGCTTCACTTCAGGTTTACTGTATACCTTGAACCTTCTTGTTGCCGATGAAACACAGAAATTGCATCCGAATTTAATACAAAAGGCACAATGCCGACTTAAGTACAAGAGGACACACACCCAAACTTTCTATGATTTAAACCCCTCCTGTGAGTCCAGTTTTAGATTCCGATGCTTCACTTCAGGTTTACTGTATACGTTGGACCTTCTTATTGACGATGAGACACAGAAATTGCATCGGAATGTAATACAAATGTCACAATGATGACTTAAGTAAAAGAGGACTGACACTCTCATGTTCTATGATTTGAAACTCTGCTGCGAGTCCAGTTTTAGATTCCGATGCTTCACTTCAGGTTTACTGTATTCCTTGGACCTTCTTATTGACGATGAAACACAGTAATTGCATCCCAATTTAATACAAAAGGCACAATCCCGACCTAAGTACTAGAGGACTTACACTCCAACTTTCTATGATTTGGACTTGCCCTGTGAGTCCAGTTTTAGACTCCGATGCTTCACTTCAGGTATACTGTATACCTTGGACCTTCTTATTGACGATGGAACACAGAAATTGCATTGTAATATAATTCAAAAGGCACAATGTCGACTTATGTACAAGAGGACCGACACTCTAATTTTCTATAATTGAACCTCTATTGTGAGTCCAGTTTTAGATTCCGATGCATCACTTCAGGTTTACTGTATCCCTTGGACCTTCTTATTGACGATGAAACACAGGAATTGCATCCGACTTTGATACAAAAGCCACAATGCCGACTTAAGTACAAGAGGGCCGACACGCTAACTTTCTATGATTTGAACCTCTCCTGTGAGTCCAGTTTTAGATTCCGATGCTTAACTTCAGGTGTACTGTATCCCTTGGACCTTCTTATTGACGATGAAACACAGAGTTTGCATCTGAATTTAATACAAAAGTCACAATGCCGACTTAACTGCAAGAGGACTGACACTCTAACTTTCTATGATTTGAACCTCTCCTGTGAGTCCACTTTTAGATTACGATGCTTCAATTCAGGTTTGTGTATCCCTTGGACCTTCTTATTGACGATGGAACACAGAAATTGCATCGGAATTTAATTCAAAAGGCACAATGCCGTCTTAAGTACCAGAGGACTGACACTCTCACATTCTACAATTTGAACTTCTCCTGTGAGTCCAGTTTTAGACTCCGATGCTTAACTTCAGGTTTACTGTATCCCTTGGACCTTCTTATTGTCGATTAAACACAGAAATTGCATCCGAATTTAATACAAAGGGCACAATGCCGACTTAAGTACAAGAGTTCTGACACTCTAACTTTCTATGATTTGAACCTCTCCTGTGAGTCCAGTTTTAGATTCCGATGCTTCACTTCAGGTTTACTGTATCCCTTGGACCTTCTTGTTGATGATGAAACACAGAAATTGCATCCGAATTTATTACAAAAAGCACAATGCCAACTTAAGTACAGGAGGACTGACACTCTCACTTTCTTTGAGTTGAACCTCTCCCGTGAGTCCAGTTTTAGATTCTGATGCTTCACTTCAGGATTACTGTATGCCTTGGACCTTCTTATTGACGATGAAACACAGAAATTGCTTCCGAATTTAATACAAAGGGCACAATGCCGACTTAAGTACAAGAGGACTGACACTCTCATTTCCTATGATTGGAACATCTCCTGTGAATCCAGTTTTAGATTCCGATGCTTCACTTCAGGTTTACTGTATACCTTGCACCTTCCTATCGACGATGAAACACAGACATTGCATCGGAATTTAACACAAAGGGCACAATGCCTACTTAAGTACAAGAGGACTGACACTCTCACATTCTACAATTTGAACTTCTCCTGTGAGTCCAGTTTTAGACTCCGATGCTTAACTTCAGGTTTACTGTATCCCTTGGACCTTCTTATTGACGATGAAACACAGAGTTTGCATCTGAATTTAATACAAAAGTCACAATGCCGACTTAACTGCAAGAGGACTGACACTCTAACTTTCTATGATTTGAACCTCTCCTGTGAGTCCATTTTTAGATTCCGATGCTTAACTTCAGGTTTACTGTATCCCTTGGACCTTCTTATTGACGATGAAACACAGAGTTTGCATCTGAATTTAATACAAAAGTCACAATGCCGACTTAACTGCAAGAGGACTGACACTCTAACTTTCTATGATTTGAACCTCTCCTGTGAGTCCACTTTTAGATTACGATGCTTCAATTCAGGTTTGTGTATCCCTTGGACCTTCTTATTGACGATGAAACACAGAAATTGCATCCGAATTTAATACAAAAGGCATAATACCATCTAAAGTACAAGAGGAGTGATACTCTAACTCTCTATGATTTGAACCTCTCCTGAGATTCCAGTTTTAGATTCCGATGCTTCACTTCACGTTTACTGTAAACCTTCAACCTTCTTATTGACGATGAAACACAGAAATTGCATCCGAATTTAATACAAAAGCCACAATGCCGACTTAAGTACAAGAGTACTGACACACTAACTTTCTATGATTTGAACCTCTCCTGCGAGTCCAGTTTTGGATTCCGATGCTTCACTTCAGGTTTATTGTATCCCTTGGACTTTCTTATTGAGGATGAATCACATAAATTGCATACGAATTAAATACAAAAGGCACAATGCCAACTTAAGTACAAGAGGACTGACACTCTCACTTTCTATGATTTGAACCTCTCCTGTTAGTCCAGTTTTAGATTCCGATGCTTCACTTCAGGTTTACTGTATCCCTTGGACCTTCTTATTGACGATGAAACACAGAAATTGCATCTGAATTTAATACAAAAGGCACAATGCCGGCTTAAGTACATGAGGACTGACACTCTCACTTTCTCTGATTTGAACCTCTCCTGTGAGTCCAGTTTTAGATTACGAAGCATCACTTCATATTTACTGTATCCCTTGGACCTTCTTATTGACGATGTAACACAGAAATTGCATCCGAATTTAATACAAAAGGCACAATACCGACTTAAGTACAAGAGGAGTGATACCCTAACTCTCACAGATTTGAACCTCTCCTGTGAGTCCAGTTTTAGATTCCGATGCTTCACTTCAGGTTTACAGTATTCCTTGAACCGTCTTATTGTCGATGAAACACAGAAATTGCATCCCAAATTAACACAAAAGGCACAATGCCGACTGAAGTACTAGAGGACTGACAGTCTAACTTTCTACGATTTCAACCTCTCCTGTGGTTCCAGATTTAGATTCTGATGCTTCACTTCAGGTTTACTGTATGCCTTGGACCTTCTTATTGACGATGAAACACAGAAATTGCTTCCGAATTTAATACAAAGGGCACAATGCCGACTTAAGTACAAGAGGACTGACACTCTCATTTCCTATGATTGGAACATCTCCTGTGAATCCAGTTTTAGATTCCGATGCTTCACTTCAGGTTTACTGTATACCTTGCACCTTCCTATCGACGATGAAACACAGACATTGCATCGGAATTTAACACAAAGGGCACAATGCCTACTTAAGTACAAGAGGACTGACACTCTCACATTCTACAATTTTAACTTCTCCTGTGAGTCCAGTTTTAGACTCCGATGCTTAACTTCAGGTTTACTGTATCCCTTGGACCTTCTTATTGACGATGAAACACAGAGTTAGCATCTTAATTTAATTTCAAGATTTTAAACATGGCTGCAGCAGCAACTGTTGAAATTTTGCACAATAAAGGATGGCAGCCAAAAACAGTTGCAGGATAGTATTTTTTTATTAAAATTCTTAATCAAGGATTCGGTACATATAAATATACCTTCATCAGAAGTACATTTCTAAAATTACATCATGCACTGGAGAATAATGAAACAATTATGCCAAAAGGCGTCGTCAGTAATTAAAATATCATCTCCATTTGTACATCATGTGTAATGGGTACAGGATCAAAGCGAACAGTTCGCTTTGATCCTGTACCCATTACACATGTTGTACAAATGGAGATGATATTTTAATTACTGACGACGGCTCTTGGCATAATTGTTTCATTATTCTCCAGTGCATGATGTAATTTTAGAAATGTACTTCTGATGAAGGTATATTTATATGTACCGAAACCTTGGTTAAGAATTTTAATAAAAAAATTCTATCCTGCAACTGTTTTTGGCTGCCATCTTAATTTAATACAAAAGCCACAATGGCGACTTAAGTACAGAAAGACTGACGTTCTCACTTTCTATGATTTCAACATCTCCTGTGAGTTCAGTTTTAGATTCCGATGCCTCACTTCACGTTTACTCTATCCCTTGGACCTTCTTACTGACGATGAAACACAGAGTTTGCATCCGAATTAAATACAAAAGCCACAATGCCGACATAAGTACAAGAGGGCCGACACTCTAACTTTCTATGATTTGAACCTCTCCTGTGAGTCCAGTTTTAGATTCCGATGCTTATCTTCAGGTTTACTGTATCCCTTGGACCTTCTTATTGACGATGAAACACAGAGTTTGCATCTGAATTTAATACAAAAGTCACAATGCCGACTTAAGTGCAAGAGGACTGACACTCTAACTTTCTATGAATTGAACCACTCCTGTGAGTCCAGTTTAAGATTCCGATGCTTCAATTCAGGTTTGTTTATCCCTTGGACCTTCTTATTGACGATGAAACACAGAAAATGCATCCGAATTTAATACAAAAGGCATAATACCGACTAAAGTACAAGAGGAGTGATACTCTAACTCTCTATGACTTGAACCTCTCCTGAGATTCCAGTTTTAGATTCCGATGCTTCACTTCACGTTTACTGTATACCTTCAACCTTCTTTTTGACGATGAAACACAGAAATTTTATCCGAATTTAATACAAAAGGCACAATGCCGACTTAAGTACAAGAGGACTCACACCCAAACTTTCTATGATTTAAACCCCTCCTGTGAGTCCAGTTTTAGATTCCGATGCTTCACTTCAGGTTTACTGTATTCCTTCAACCGTCTTATTGTCGATGAAACACAGAAATTGCATCCCAAATTAATACAAAAGGCACAATGCCGACTGAGATACTAGAGGACTGACAGTCTAACTTTCTACGATTTGAACCTCTCCTGTGGGTCCAGATTTAGATTCTGATGCTTCACTTCAGGTATACTGTTTACCTTGGACCTTCTTATTGACGTTGAATTACAGAAATTGCATCCGAATTTAATACAAAAAGCACAATGCCGACCTAAGTACAAGAGGACTGACAGTCTCACTTTCTATGATTTGAACCTCTCCTGTGAGTCCAGTTTTAGATTCCGATGCTTTGCTTCAGATTTACTGTATACCTTGGACCTTCTTATTGACGATGGAACACAGAAATTGCATTGGAATTTAATTCAAAAGGCACAATGTCGACTTATGTGCAAGAGGACTGACACTCTATTTTTCTATAATTGAACCTCTCCTGTGAGTCCAGTTTTAGATTCCGATGCTTCACTTCAGGTTTACTGTATCCCTTGGACCTTCTTATTGACGAAGAAACACAGATATTGCATCCGAATTTAATTCAAAAGGCACAATGCCGACTTATGTACAAGAGGACTGACACTCTATTTTTCTCTAATTGAACCTCTCCTGTGAGTCCAATTTTAGATTCCGATGCTTCACTTCAGGTTTACTGTATCCCTTGGACCTTCTTATTGACGATGAATCACAGAAATTGCATCCGAATTTAATACAAAAACCACAATGCCGACTTAAGTACAAGAGTACTGACACTCTAACTTTCTATGATTTGATCCTCTCCTGTGAGTCCAGTTTTAGATTCCGATGCTTCACTTCAGGTTTACTGTATCCCTTGGACCCTTATATTGACGATGAAACACAGAGTTTGCATCTGCATTTAATACAAAAGTCACAATGCCGACTTAAGTACAAGGGGACTGACACTCTAACTTTCTATGATTTGAACTTCTCCTTTGAGTCCAGTTTTTGATTCCGATGCTTCACGTCAGGTTTGTGTATCCCTTGGACCTTCTTATTGACGATGAAACACACAAATTGCATCCGAATTTGATGCAAAAGGCATAATACCGACTTAAGTACAAGAGGAGTGATACTCTAACTCTCTATGATTTGAACCTCTCCTGAGATTCAAGTTTTTGATTCCGATGCTTCACTTCAGGTTTACTGTATACCTTGAACCTTCTTATTGCCGATGAAACACAGAAATTGCATCCGAATTTAATACAAAAGGCACAATGCCGACTTAAGTACAAGAGGACACACACCCAAACTTTCTATGATTTAAACCCCGCCTGTGAGTCCAGTTTTAGATTCCGATGCTTCACTTCAGGTTTACTGTATACGTTGGACCTTCTTATTGACGATGAGACACAGAAATTGCATCGGAATGTAATACAAATGTCACAATGATGACTTAAGTAAAAGAGGAATGACACTCTCATGTTCTATGATTTGAAACTCTGCTGCGAGTCTAGTTTTAGATTCCGATGCTTCACTTCAGGTTTACTGTATTCCTTGGACCTTCTTATTGACGATGAAACACAGTAATTGCATCCCAATTTAATACAAAAGGCACAATCCCGACCTAAGTACTAGAGGACTTACACTCCAACTTTCTATGATTTGGACTTGCCCTGTGAGTCCAGTTTTAGACTCCGATGCTTCACTTCAGGTATACTGTAAACCTTGGACCTTCTTATTGACGATGGAACACAGAAATTGCATTGTAATTTAATTCAAAAGGCACAATGTCGACTTATGTACAAGAGGACCGACACTCTAATTTTCTATAATTGAACCTCTATTGTGAGTCCAGTTTTAGATTCCGATGCATCACTTCAGGTTTACTGTATCCCTTGGACCTTCTTATTGACGATGAAACACAGGAATTGCATCCGACTTTGATACAAAAGCCACAATGCCGACTTAAGTACAAGAGTACCGACACTCTAACTTTCTATGATTTGAACCTCTCCTGTGAGTCCAGTTTTAGATTCCGATGTTTCACTTCAGGTTTACTGTATCCCTTGAACCTTCTTATTGATGATGAGACACATTAATTGCATACGAATTTAATACAAAAGGTACAATGCCAACTTAAGTACAAGAGGACTGACACTCTCACTTTCTATGATTTTAACCTCTCCTGTGAGTCCAGTTTTAGATTCCGATGCTTCACTTCAGGTTTACTGTATCCCATGGACCTTCTTATTGACGAGGAAACACAGATATTGCATCCGAATTTAATACAAAAGCCACAATGCCGACTTAAGTACAAGAGGACTGACACTCTCACTCTCTATGATTTGAACCTTTCCTGTGAGTTCAGTTTTAGATTCCGATGCTTCACTTCATGTTTACTGTATACCTTCCACCTTCCTAATGAGAATGAAGGACTGAAATTGCATCGGAATTTAGTACAAAAGGCACAATGCCGACTTAAGTACAAGAGGACTGACACTCTCACTTTCTATAATTTGAACTTCTCCTGTGAGTCCAGTTTTAGATTCCGATGCTTCACTTCATTTTTACTGTATCCCTTGGAGCTTCTTATTGACGATGAAACACAGAGTTTGCATCGGAATTTAATACAAAAGGCCCAATGCCGACTTAACTACAAGAGGAGTGACACTCTCACTTTCTATGACTTGAACATCTCCTGTGAGTCCAGTTTTAGATTCCGATGCTTCACTTCAGGTCTACTGTATCCCTTGGAACTTCTTACTGACGATGAAACACAGAGTTTGCATCCGAATTTAATACAAAGGGCACAATGCCGACCTAAGTACAATAGGACTGACACTCTCACATTCTATGATTTGAACCTCTCCTGTCAGTACAGTGTTAGATTCCGATGCTTCACTTCAGGTTTAGTGTATCCCTTGGACCTTCTTATTGACGGTGAAACGCAGAAATTGCATCTGAATTTAATACAAAATGCACAATGCCGACTTTATTACAAGAGGACTGACAATCTAACTTTCTATGATTTGAACCTCTCCTGTAAGTCCAGTTTTAGATTCCGATGCTTCACTTCAGGTTTACTGTATACCTTGCACCATATTATTGACGATGAAACACCTAAATTGCATCCGAATTCAATACAAAAGGCACAATGCCGACCTAAGTACAAGAGTACTAACACTCTAAATATCTATGATTTGGCCCTCTCCTGTGAGTCCAGATTTAGATTGAGATGCTTCACTTCAGGTTTACTGTATCACTTGGACCTTCGTATTGACGATGAAACACAGAAATTGCATCCGAATATAACACAAAAGGCACAATGACAACTTAAGTACAAGAGGACTGACACTCTAATTCCCTATGATTTGAACCTCTCCTGTGAGTCCAGTTTTAGATTCCGATACTTCTCTTCAGGTTTAATGTATCCCTTGGACCTTCTTATTGATGATGAAACGCAGAAATTCCATCCGAATTTAATACCAAAGGCACAATGCCGACTTAAGTACAATAGGACTGACACTCTCACTATCTATGATTTGAACCTCTCCTGTGAGTCCAGATTTGGATTCAGATGCTTCTCTTCAGGTTTACTGTATCCTTTGGAACTTCTTATTGACGATGAAACACAGAGTTTGCATCCGAATTTTATACCAAAGGCACAATGCCGACTTAAGTACAATAGGACTGACCCTCTCACTATTTATGATTTGAACCTCTCCTGTCAGTCCAGTGTTACATTCCGATGCTTCACTTCAGGTTAACTGTATCCCTTGGAACTTCTTATTGACGATGAAACACAGAAATTGCATCCGAATTTAATACAAAATGCACAATGCCGACTTAAGTACAAGAGGACTGACACACTAACTTTCTATGATTTGAGCCGCTCCAGTGAGTCCAGTTTTAGATTCCATTGCTTCTATTAAGGTATACTGTATACTTTGAACCTTCTTATTGACGATGAAACACAGAAATTGCATCCGAATTTAATACAAAAGGCACAATGCCGACTTAGGTACAAGAGGACTGACACTCTCACTTTCTATGATTTGAACCTCTCCTGTGAATCCAGTTTTAGATTCCGATGCTTCACTTCAGGTTTACTGTATACCTTGCACCATCTTATTTACGATGAAACACCTAAATTGCATCCGAATTTAATACAAAAGGCACAATGCCGACCTAAGTACAAGAGGACAAGCACTCTAACTTTTTATGATTTGATCCTCTCCTCTGAGTCCAGATTTAGATTCCGATGCTTCACTTCAGGTTTACTCCATCACTTGGACCTTGTTATTGACGATGAAACACAGTTATTGAATCGGAATTTAATACAAAAGGCACAATGACAACTTAAGTACAAGAGGACGGACACTCTAACTGTCTATGATTTGAACCTCTCCTGTGAGTCCAGTTTTAGATTCCGATACTTCACTTCAGGTTTAATGTATCCCTTGGACCTTCGTATTGACGATGAAACGCAGAAATTGCATCCGAATTTTAATAGAAAATGCACAATGCCGACTTAATTACAAGAGGACTGACACTCAACTTTCTATGATTTGAACCTCTCCTGTGTGTCCAGTTTTAGATTCCGATGCTTCACATCAGGTTTACTGTATTCCTTGGACCTTCTTATTGACGATGAAACTCAGAAATTGCGTCGGAATTAAATTCAAAAGGCACAATGCCGACTTCAGTACAATAAAACGGACACTCTTAATTTCTATGATTTGAACCACTCCTGTGAGTCCAGTTTTAAATTCCGATGCTTCTCTTAAGGTTACCTTGTACTTTGGACCTTCTTATTGACGATGAAACACAGAAATTGCATCAGAATTAAATTCAATAGGCAAAATGCCGTGTTAAGTAAAAGAGGACTGACTCTCAAACTTTCTATGATTTGAACCTCTCCTGTGAGTCCAGTTTTAGATTCCGATGCTTCACTTCAGGTTTACTGTATCCCTTGGACCTTCTTATTGACGATGAAATAGAGAAATTGCATCAGAAATTAATGCAAAAGTCACAATGCCGACTAAAGTACAAGAGGACTGACACTCTAAATTTCTATGATTTGAACCTCTCCTGTGAGTCTAGTTTTAGATTCCGTTGCTTCACTTCAGGTTTACTGTATCCCTTGGACTTTCTTATTGACGATGAAACACAGATATTGCATCCGAATTTAATAAAAAAGGCACAATGACGACTTAAGTGAAAGAGGACTGACACTCTCTCTTTCTATGATTTGAACCTCTCCTGTAAGTCCAGTTTTAGATTCCGATGCTTCACTTCAGGTTTACTGTATCCTTTGGACGTTATTATTAACGTTGAGACACAGGAATTACATCCGAATTTAATACAAAAGGCACAATGCCGACTTAAGTACAAGAGGACTGACACTCTAACTTTCTACGATTTGAACCTCACCTGTGAGTCCAGTTTTAGATTCCGATGCTTCACTTCAGGTTTACTGTATACCTTGGACCTTCTTATTGACGATGAAACACAGAGTTGGCATCCGAATTTAATACAAAAGTCACAATGCCGACTTAAGTACAAGAGGACTGACACTCTAATTTTCTATGATTTGAACCTCTCCAGTGAGTCTAGTTTAAGTTACCGATGGTTCACTTCAGGTTTATTGTATCCCTTGGACCTTCTTATTGACGATGAAACACAGAAATTGCATCCGAAATTAATACAAAAGGCACAATGCCGACTTAAGTACACGAGGGCTGACACTCTCACTTTCTATGATTTGAACTTCTCCTGTGAGTCCAGTTTTAGATTCCGATGCTTCAATTCAGGTTTACTGTATAACCTGGACCTTCGTATTGACGATGAAACACAGAGTTTGCATCCGAATTTAATACAAAAGGCACAATGCCGACTTAAGTACAAGAGGACTGACACTCTAACTTTCTATGACTTCAACCTCTCCTGTGAGTCCAGTTTTAGATTCCGATGCATCACTTCAGGTTTACTGTATACCTAGGACCTTCTTTTTGACGATGAAACACAGATATTGCATCCGAATTTAATACAAAAGGCACAATGCCGACTTAAGTAAAAGAGAACTGCACTCTCCCTTTCTATGATTTGAACCTCTCCTGTAAGTCCAGTATTAGATTCCGATGCTTCACTTCAGGTTTTCTGTATCCCTTGGACCTTCTTATTGACGATGAGACAAAGAAATTGCATCCGAATTTAATACAAAAGGCACAATGCCGACATAAGTACAAGAGGACTGACACTCTAACTTTCTACAATTTGAACCACTCCTGTGAGTCCAGTTTTAGATTCCGATGCTTCACTTCAGGTTTACTGTATCCCTTGGACCTTCTTATTGACGATGAAACACAGAGTTTGCATCCGAATTAATACAAAAGTCACAATGCCGACATAAGTACAAGAGGACTGACTCTCAAATTTTCTATGATTTGAACCTCTCCTGTGAGTCCAGTTTTTGATTCCGATGCTTCACTTCAGGTTTACTGTATCCCTTGGACCTTCTTATTGACGATGAAACACAGAGTTTGCATCCGAATTTAATACAAAGGGCACAATGCCGACTTAAGTACAAGAGGACTGACACTCTAACTTCCTATGATTTCAACCTCTCCAGTGAGTCCAGTTTTAGATTCCGATGCTTCACTTCGGGTTTACTGTATCCTTTGGACCTTCTTATTGACGATGAAACACAGAAATTGCATCCGAATTTAATACAAAAGGCACAATGCCGACTTAAGTACAAGAGGACTGACACTCTCACTTTCTATGATTTGAACCTCTCCTGTAAGTCCAGTTTTAGATTCCGATGCTTCACTTCAGGTTTACTGTATCCTTTGGACCTTCTTATTGACGATGAAACACAGAAATTGCATCCGAATTTAATACAAATGGCACAATGCCGACTTAAGTACAAGAGGACTGACACTCTAACTTCCTATGACTTCAACCTCTCCAGTGAGTCCAGTTTTAGATTCCGATGCTTCACTTCAGGTTTACTGTATAAGTTGGACCTTCTTATTGACGATGAAACACAGAGTTTGCATCCGAATTTAATACAAAGGGCACAATGCCGACCTAAGTACAAGAGGACTGACACTCTAACTTCCTATGATTTCAACCTCTCCAGTGAGTCCAGTTTTAGATTTCGATGCTTCACTTCACGTTTCCTGTATACCTTGGAACTTCTTTTTGACGATGAAACACAGAAATTGCATCCGAATTTAATACAAAAGGTACAATGCCGACATACTTACAGGAGGACTGACACTCTCACTTTCTACGATTTGAACCACTCCTGTGAGTCCAGTTTTAGATTCCGATGCTTCACTTCAGGTTTACTGTATCCCTTGGACCTTCTTATTGACGATGAAGCTCCGAGTTTACACCCGAATTTAATACAAAAGTCACAATGCCGACTTAAGTACAAGAGGACTGACACTCTAACTTCCTATGACTTGAACCTCTCCTGTAAGTCCAGTTTCAGATTCCGATCCTTCACTTCAGGTTTACTGTATCCCTTGGATCTTCTTATTGACGATGAAACACAGATATTGCATCCGAATGTAATACAAAAGGCACAATGCCGACTCAAGTACTAGCGGACTGACACTCTCACTTCCTATGATTTGAATCTCTCCTGTAAGTTCAGTTTTAGATTCCGTTGCTTCACTTCAGGTTTACTGTATCCCTTCGACCTTCTTATTGACGATGAAGCATAGAAATTGCATCCGAATTTAATACAAAAGGCACAATGCCGACTTAAGTACAAGAGGACTGACACTCTAACAGTCTATGTTTTGAACATCTCCTGTGAGTCCAGTTTTAGCTTCCGATGCCTCACGTCAGGTTTACGGTATCCCTTGGACCTTCTTGCTGACGATGAAACACAGAAATTGCATCCGAATTTCATACAAAAGGCACAATGCCGACATAAGTAAAAGAGGACTGACACTCTCACTTTCTGTGATTTGAAACTCTCCTGTCAGTCCAGTTTTAGAATCCGACGCTTCACTTCAGGTTTACTGTATACCTTGCACCTTCTTATTGACGATGCAACACAGAACTTGCATCCGAATTTAATACAAAAATCACAATGCCGACTTATGTACAAGAGGACTTGCACTCTCCCTTGATATTATTTGAACCTCTCCTGTGAGTCCAGTTTTCGATTACGATGCTTCACTTCAGGTTTAATGTATCATTTGGACCTTCTTATTGACGATGAAATACAGAAATTGCATCCGAATTTAATACTAAAGGCACAAGGCAGACTTAAGTAAAAGAGGATTGACACTCTCTCTTTCTATGATTTGAACCTCTCCTGTGAGTCCAGTATTAGATTCCGATGCTTCACTTCCGATTTACTGTATACTAGGCACCTTCGTATTGGCGATGAAACACAGAAATTGCATCGGAACTAAATTCAAAAGGCACAATACCGACTTAAGTGCAAGAGGTCTGACACTCTAGCTCTCTATGATTTCACCCTCTCCTGTGAGTCCAGTTTTAGATTCCGATGCTTCATTTCAGGTTTATTGTATACCTTGCACCTTCTTATTGACGATGAAACACAGAAATTGCATCGGAATTAAATTCAAAAGGCACAATGCCGACTTAAGTACAAAAGGACTGACGCTCTAACTATGTATGATTTGAACCTCTCCTGTGAGTCCAGTTTTTGATTCCGATGCTTCACTTCAGGTTTACTGTATCCCTTGGACCTTCTTATTGACGATGAAACACAGAGTTTGCATCCGAATTTAATACAAAGGGCACAATGCCGACTTAAGTACAAGAGGACTGACACTCTAACTTCCTATGATTTCAACCTCTCCAGTGAGTCCAGTTTTAGATTCCGATGCTTCACTTCGGGTTTACTGTATCCTTTGGACCTTCTTATTGACGATGAAACACAGAAATTGCATCCGAATTTAATACAAAAGGCACAATGCCGACTTAAGTACAAGAGGACTGACACTCTCACTTTCTATGATTTGAACCTCTCCTGTAAGTCCAGTTTTAGATTCCGATGCTTCACTTCAGGTTTACTGTATCCTTTGGACCTTCTTATTGACGATGAAACACAGAAATTGCATCCGAATTTAATACAAATGGCACAATGCCGACTTAAGTACAAGAGGACTGACACTCTAACTTCCTATGACTTCAACCTCTCCAGTGAGTCCAGTTTTAGATTCCGATGCTTCACTTCAGGTTTACTGTATAAGTTGGACCTTCTTATTGACGATGAAACACAGAGTTTGCATCCGAATTTAATACAAAGGGCACAATGCCGACCTAAGTACAAGAGGACTGACACTCTAACTTCCTATGATTTCAACCTATCCAGTGAGTCCAGTTTTAGATTTCGATGCTTCACTTCAGGTTTCCTGTATACCTTGGAACTTCTTTTTGACGATGAAACACAGAAATTGCATCCGAATTTAATACAAAAGGTACAATGCCGACATACTTACAGGAGGACTGACACTCTCACTTTCTACGATTTGAACCACTCCTGTGAGTCCAGTTTTAGATTCCGATGCTTCACTTCAGGTTTACTGTATCCCTTGGACCTTCTTATTGACGATGAAGCTCCGAGTTTACACCCGAATTTAATACAAAAGTCACAATGCCGACTTAAGTACAAGAGGACTGACACTCTAACTTCCTATGACTTGAACCTCTCCTGTAAGTCCAGTTTCAGATTCCGATCCTTCACTTCAGGTTTACTGTATCCCTTGGATCTTCTTATTGACGATGAAACACAGATATTGCATCCGAATGTAATACAAAAGGCACAATGCCGACTCAAGTACTAGCGGACTGACACTCTCACTTCCTATGATTTGAATCTCTCCTGTAAGTTCAGTTTTAGATTCCGTTGCTTCACTTCAGGTTTACTGTATCCCTTCGACCTTCTTATTGACGATGAAGCATAGAAATTGCATCCGAATTTAATACAAAAGGCACAATGCCGACTTAAGTACAAGAGGACTGACACTCTAACAGTCTATGTTTTGAACATCTCCTGTGAGTCCAGTTTTAGATTCCGATGCCTCACGTCAGGTTTACGGTATCCCTTGGACCTTCTTGCTGACGATGAAACACAGAAATTGCATCCGAATTTCATACAAAAGGCACAATGCCGACATAAGTAAAAGAGGACTGACACTCTCACTTTCTGTGATTTGAAACTCTCCTGTCAGTCCAGTTTTAGAATCCGACGCTTCACTTCAGGTTTACTGTATACCTTGCACCTTCTTATTGACGATGCAACACAGAACTTGCATCCGAATTTAATACAAAAGGCACAATGCCGACTTATGTACAAGAGGACTTGCACTCTCCCTTGATATTATTTGAACCTCTCCTGTGAGTCCAGTTTTCGATTACGATGCTTCACTTCAGGTTTAATGTATCATTTGGACCTTCTTATTGACGATGAAATACAGAAATTGCATCCGAATTTAATACTAAAGGCACAAGGCAGACTTAAGTAAAAGAGGATTGACACTCTCTCTTTCTATGATTTGAACCTCTCCTGTGAGTCCAGTATTAGATTCCGATGCTTCACTTCCGATTTACTGTATACTAGGCACCTTCGTATTGGCGATGAAACACAGAAATTGCATCGGAACTAAATTCAAAAGGCACAATACCGACTTAAGTGCAAGAGGACTGACACTCTAGCTCTCTATGATTTCACCCTCTCCTGTGAGTCCAGTTTTAGATTCCGATGCTTCATTTCAGGTTTATTGTATACCTTGCACCTTCTTATTGACGATGAAACACAGAAATTGCATCGGAATTAAATTCAAAAGGCACAATGCCGACTTAAGTACAAAAGGACTGACGCTCTAACTATGTATGATTTGAACCTCTCCTGAGAGTCCAGTTTTAGATTCCGATGCTTCACTTCAGGTTTACTGTATACCTTGGACCTTCTTATTGACGATGAAACACAGAGTTGGCATCCGAATTTAATACAAAAGTCACAATGCCGACTTAAGTACAAGAGGACTGACACTCTAATTTTCTATGATTTGAACCTCTCCAGTGAGTCTAGTTTAAGTTACCGACGGTTCACTTCAGGTTTATTGTATCCCTTGGACCTTCTTATTGACGATGAAACACAGAAATTGCATCCGAAATTAATACAAAAGGCACAATGCCGACTTAAGTACACGAGGGCTGACACTCTCACTTTCTATGATTTGAACTTCTCCTGTGAGTCCAGTTTTAGATTCCGATGCTTCAATTCAGGTTTACTGTATAACCTGGACCTTCGTATTGACGATGAAACACAGAGTTTGCATCCGAATTTAATACAAAAGGCACAATGCCGACTTAAGTACAAGAGGACTGACACTCTAACTTTCTATGACTTCAACCTCTCCTGTGAGTCCAGTTTTAGATTCCGATGCATCACTTCAGGTTTACTGTATACCTAGGACCTTCTTTTTGACGATGAAACACAGATATTGCATCCGAATTTAATACAAAAGGCACAATGCCGACTTAAGTAAAAGAGAACTGCACTCTCCCTTTCTATGATTTGAACCTCTCCTGTATGTCCAGTATTAGATTCCGATGCTTCACTTCAGGTTTTCTGTATCCCTTGGACCTTCTTATTGACGATGAGACAAAGAAATTGCATCCGAATTTAATACAAAAGGCACAATGCCGACATAAGTACAAGAGGACTGACACTCTAACTTTCTACAATTTGAACCACTCCTGTGAGTCCAGTTTTAGATTCCGATGCTTCACTTCAGGTTTACTGTATCCCTTGGACCTTCTTATTGACGATGAATCACAGAGTTTGCATCCGAATTAATACAAAAGTCACAATGCCGACATAAGTACAAGAGGACTGACTCTCAAATTTTCTATGATTTGAACCTCTCCTGTGAGTCCAGTTTTTGATTCCGATGCTTCACTTCAGGTTTACTGTATCCCTTGGACCTTCCTATTGACGATGAAACACAGAGTTTGCATCCGAATTTAATACAAAGGGCACAATGCCGACTTAAGTACAAGAGGACTGACACTCTAACTTCCTATGATTTCAACCTCTCCAGTGAGTCCAGTTTTAGATTCCGATGCTTCACTTCGGGTTTACTGTATCCTTTGGACCTTCTTATTGACGATGAAACACAGAAATTGCATCCGAATTTAATACAAAAGGCACAATGCCGACTTAAGTACAAGAGGACTGACACTCTCACTTTCTATGATTTGAACCTCTCCTGTAAGTCCAGTTTTAGATTCCGATGCTTCACTTCAGGTTTACTGTATCCTTTGGACCTTCTTATTGACGATGAAACACAGAAATTGCATCCGAATTTAATACAAATGGCACAATGCCGACTTAAGTACAAGAGGACTGACACTCTAACTTCCTATGACTTCAACCTCTCCAGTGAGTCCAGTTTTAGATTCCGATGCTTCACTTCAGGTTTACTGTATAAGTTGGACCTTCTTATTGACGATGAAACACAGAGTTTGCATCCGAATTTAATACAAAGGGCACAATGCCGACCTAAGTACAAGAGGACTGACACTCTAACTTCCTATGATTTCAACCTCTCCAGTGAGTCCAGTTTTAGATTTCGATGCTTCACTTCAGGTTTCCTGTATACCTTGGAACTTCTTTTTGACGATGAAACACAGAAATTGCATCCGAATTTAATACAAAAGGTACAATGCCGACATACTTACAGGAGGACTGACACTCTCACTTTCTACGATTTGAACCACTCCTGTGAGTCCAGTTTTAGATTCCGATGCTTCACTTCAGGTTTACTGTATCCCTTGGACCTTCTTATTGACGATGAAGCTCCGAGTTTACACCCGAATTTAATACAAAAGTCACAATGCCGACTTAAGTACAAGAGGACTGACACTCTAACTTCCTATGACTTGAACCTCTCCTGTAAGTCCAGTTTCAGATTCCGATCCTTCACTTCAGGTTTACTGTATCCCTTGGATCTTCTTATTGACGATGAAACACAGATATTGCATCCGAATGTAATACAAAAGGCACAATGCCGACTCAAGTACTAGCGGACTGACACTCTCACTTCCTATGATTTGAATCTCTCCTGTAAGTTCAGTTTTAGATTCCGTTGCTTCACTTCAGGTTTACTGTATCCCTTCGACCTTCTTATTGACGATGAAGCATAGAAATTGCATCCGAATTTAATACAAAAGGCACAATGCCGACTTAAGTACAAGAGGACTGACACTCTAACAGTCTATGTTTTGAACATCTCCTGTGAGTCCAGTTTTAGATTCCGATGCCTCACGTCAGGTTTACGGTATCCCTTGGACCTTCTTGCTGACGATGAAACACAGAAATTGCATCCGAATTTCATACAAAAGGCACAATGCCGACATAAGTAAAAGAGGACTGACACTCTCACTTTCTGTGATTTGAAACTCTCCTGTCAGTCCAGTTTTAGAATCCGACGCTTCACTTCAGGTTTACTGTATACCTTGCACCTTCTTATTGACGATGCAACACAGAACTTGCATCCGAATTTAATACAAAAGGCACAATGCCGACTTACGTACAAGAGGACTTGCACTCTCCCTTGATATTATTTGAACCTCTCCTGTGAGTCCAGTTTTCGATTACGATGCTTCACTTCAGGTTTAATGTATCATTTGGACCTTCTTATTGACGATGAAATACAGAAATTGCATCCGAATTTAATACTAAAGGCACAAGGCAGACTTAAGTAAAAGAGGATTGACACTCTCTCTTTCTATGATTTGAACCTCTCCTGTGAGTCCAGTATTAGATTCCGATGCTTCACTTCCGATTTACTGTATACTAGGCACCTTCGTATTGGCGATGAAACACAGAAATTGCATCGGAACTAAATTCAAAAGGCACAATACCGACTTAAGTGCAAGAGGACTGACACTCTAGCTCTCATTGATTTCACCCTCTCCTGTGAGTCCAGTTTTAGATTCCGATGCTTCATTTCAGGTTTATTGTATACCTTGCACCTTCTTATTGACGATGAAACACAGAAATTGCATCGGAATTAAATTCAAAAGGCACAATGCCGACTTAAGTACAAAAGGACTGACGCTCTAACTATGTATGATTTGAACCTCTCCTGAGAGTCCAGTTTTAGATTCCGATGCTTCACTTCAGGTTTACTGTATACCTTGGACCTTCTTATTGACGATGAAACACAGAGTTGGCATCCGAATTTAATACAAAAGTCACAATGCCGACTTAAGTACAAGAGGACTGACACTCTAATTTTCTATGATTTGAACCTCTCCAGTGAGTCTAGTTTAAGTTACCGATGGTTCACTTCAGGTTTATTGTATCCCTTGGACCTTCTTATTGACGATGAAACACAGAAATTGCATCCGAAATTAATACAAAAGGCACAATGCCGACTTAAGTACACGAGGGCTGACACTCTCACTTTCTATGATTTGAACTTCTCCTGTGAGTCCAGTTTTAGATTCCGATGCTTCAATTCAGGTTTACTGTATAACCTGGACCTTCGTATTGACGATGAAACACAGAGTTTGCATCCGAATTTAATACAAAAGGCACAATGCCGACTTAAGTACAAGAGGACTGACACTCTAACTTTCTATGACTTCAACCTCTCCTGTGAGTCCAGTTTTAGATTCCGATGCATCACTTCAGGTTTACTGTATACCTAGGACCTTCTTTTTGACGATGAAACACAGATATTGCATCCGAATTTAATACAAAAGGCACAATGCCGACTTAAGTAAAAGAGAACTGCACTCTCCCTTTCTATGATTTGAACCTCTCCTGTAAGTCCAGTATTAGATTCCGATGCTTCACTTCAGGTTTTCTGTATCCCTTGGACCTTCTTATTGACGATGAGACAAAGAAATTGCATCCGAATTTAATACAAAAGGCACAATGCCGACATAAGTACAAGAGGACTGACACTCTAACTTTCTACAATTTGAACCATTCCTGTGAGTCCAGTTTTAGATTCCGATGCTTCACTTCAGGTTTACTGTATCCCTTGGACCTTCTTATTGACGATGAATCACAGAGTTTGCATCCGAATTAATACAAAAGTCACAATGCCGACATAAGTACAAGAGGACTGACTCTCAAATTTTCTATGATTTGAACCTCTCCTGTGAGTCCAGTTTTTGATTCCGATGCTTCACTTCAGGTTTACTGTATCCCTTGGACCTTCTTATTGACGATGAAACACAGAGTTTGCATCCGAATTTAATACAAAGGGCACAATGCCGACTTAAGTACAAGAGGACTGACACTCTAACTTCCTATGATTTCAACCTCTCCAGTGAGTCCAGTTTTAGATTCCGATGCTTCACTTCGGGTTTACTGTATCCTTTGGACCTTCTTATTGACGATGAAACACAGAAATTGCATCCGAATTTAATACAAAAGGCACAATGCCGACTTAAGTACAAGAGGACTGACACTCTCACTTTCTATGATTTGAACCTCTCCTGTAAGTCCAGTTTTAGATTCCGATGCTTCACTTCAGGTTTACTGTATCCTTTGGACCTTCTTATTGACGATGAAACACAGAAATTGCATCCGAATTTAATACAAATGGCACAATGCCGACTTAAGTACAAGAGGACTGACACTCTAACTTCCTATGACTTCAACCTCTCCAGTGAGTCCAGTTTTAGATTCCGATGCTTCACTTCAGGTTTACTGTATAAGTTGGACCTTCTTATTGACGATGAAACACAGAGTTTGCATCCGAATTTAATACAAAGGGCACAATGCCGACCTAAGTACAAGAGGACTGACACTCTAACTTCCTATGATTTCAACCTCTCCAGTGAGTCCAGTTTTAGATTTCGATGCTTCACTTCAGGTTTCCTGTATACCTTGGAACTTCTTTTTGACGATGAAACACAGAAATTGCATCCGAATTTAATACAAAAGGTACAATGCCGACATACTTACAGGAGGACTGACACTCTCACTTTCTACGATTTGAACCACTCCTGTGAGTCCAGTTTTAGATTCCGATGCTTCACTTCAGGTTTACTGTATCCCTTGGACCTTCTTATTGACGATGAAGCTCCGAGTTTACACCCGAATTTAATACAAAAGTCACAATGCCGACTTAAGTACAAGAGGACTGACACTCTAACTTCCTATGACTTGAACCTCTCCTGTAAGTCCAGTTTCAGATTCCGATCCTTCACTTCAGGTTTACTGTATCCCTTGGATCTTCTTATTGACGATGAAACACAGATATTGCATCCGAATGTAATACAAAAGGCACAATGCCGACTCAAGTACTAGCGGACTGACACTCTCACTTCCTATGATTTGAATCTCTCCTGTAAGTTCAGTTTTAGATTCCGTTGCTTCACTTCAGGTTTACTGTATCCCTTCGACCTTCTTATTGACGATGAAGCATAGAAATTGCATCCGAATTTAATACAAAAGGCACAATGCCGACTTAAGTACAAGAGGACTGACACTCTAACAGTCTATGTTTTGAACATCTCCTGTGAGTCCAGTTTTAGATTCCGATGCCTCACGTCAGGTTTACGGTATCCCTTGGACCTTCTTGCTGACGATGAAACACAGAAATTGCATCCGAATTTCATACAAAAGGCACAATGCCGACATAAGTAAAAGAGGACCGACACTCTCACTTTCTGTGATTTGAAACTTTCCTGTCAGTCCAGTTTTAGAATCCGACGCTTCACTTCAGGTTTACTGTATACCTTGCACCTTCTTATTGACGATGCAACACAGAACTTGCATACGAATTTAATACAAAAGGCACAATGCCGACTTATGTACAAGAGGACTTGCACTCTCCCTTGATATTATTTGAACCTCTCCTGTGAGTCCAGTTTTCGATTACGATGCTTCACTTCAGGTTTAATGTATCATTTGGACCTTCTTATTGACGATGAAATACAGAAATTGCATCCGAATTTAATACTAAAGGCACAAGGCAGACTTAAGTAAAAGAGGATTGACACTCTCTCTTTCTATGATTTGAACCTCTCCTGTGAGTCCAGTATTAGATTCCGATGCTTCACTTCCGATTTACTGTATACTAGGCACCTTCGTATTGGCGATGAAACACAGAAATTGCATCGGAACTAAATTCAAAAGGCACAATACCGACTTAAGTGCAAGAGGACTGACACTCTAGCTCTCTATGATTTCACCCTCTCCTGTGAGTCCAGTTTTAGATTCCGATGCTTCATTTCAGGTTTATTGTATACCTTGCACCTTCTTATTGACGATGAAACACAGAAATTGCATCGGAATTAAATTCAAAAGGCACAATGCCGACTTAAGTACAAAAGGACTGACGCTCTAACTATGTATGATTTGAACCTCTCCTGAGAGTCCAGTTTTAGATTCCGATGCTTCACTTCAGGTTTACTGTATCCTTGGACATTCTAATTGACGATGAAACACAAAAATTGCATCCGAATTTAATACAAAAGGCACAATGCCGACATAAGTTCAAGAGGACTGACACTCCCACTTTCTATGATTTGAACCTCTCCTGTGAGTCCAGTTTTAGCTTCCGATGCTTCACTTCAGGTGTACTGTATACCATGCACCTTCTTATTGACGATGAAACACAGAAATAGCATCCGAATTTAATACAAAAGGCACAAAGCCGACGTAACTACAAGAGGACTGACACTGTCCCTTTGTATGATTTGGACCTCTCCTGTGAGTCAAGTTTTAGATTCCGATGTTTCACTTCGGGTTTACTGTATCCCTTGCACCTTCCTATTGACAATGAAACACAGAAATTGCATCGGAATTAAATTCAAAAGGCGCAATGCTGACTTAAGTACAAGAGGACAGACATTCTAATTTTCTAAGATTTGAACCTCTCCTGTGGGTCCAGTTTTAGATTCCGATGCTGCACTTCAGGTTTACTGTATCCCTTGGACCTTCTTATTGACGATGAAACACAGAAATTGCATCCGAATTTAATACAAAAGCCACAATGCCGACTTAAGTACAAGAGTAGTGACACTCTAACTTTCTATGATTTGAACCTCTCCTGTGAGTCCAGTTTTAGATTCCGATGCTTCACTTCAGGTTTATTGTATCCCTTGGCCCTTCTTATTGATGATGAAACACATAAATTGCATACGAATTTAATACAAAAGGCACAATGCCAACTTAAGTACAAGAGGACTGATACTCTCATTTTCTATGATTTGAACCTCTCCTGTGAGTCCAGTTTTAGATACCGATGCTTCACTTCAGGTTTACTGTATCCCTTGGACCTTCTTATTGACGAAGAAACACAGATATTGCATCCGAATTTAATGCAAAAGGCACAATGCCGACTTAAGTACAAGAGGACTGACACTCTCACTTCGTATGATTTGAACCTCTCCTGTGAGTCCAGTTTTAGATTCCGATGCTTCACCTCAGGTTTACAGTATACATTGCACCTTCCTAATGACGATGAAGCACAGAAATTGCATCGGAAATTAATACAAAAGGCACAATGCTTACTTAAGTACAAGAGGACTGACACTCTCACTTTCTATAATTTGAACCTCTCCTGTGAGTCCAGTTTTAGATTCCGACGCTTCACTTCAGGTTTACTGTATCCCTTGGACCTTCGTAATGACGATGAGACACAGAGTTTGCATCTGAATTTAATACAAAAGTCACAATGCCGACTTAAGTACAAGAGGACTGACACTCTAACTTTCTATGATTTGAACCTCTCCTGTGAGTCCAGTTTTAGATTCCGATGCTTCACTTCAGGTTTGTGTATCCCTTAAACCTTCTTATTTACGATGAAACACAGAAATTGCATCCGAATTAAATACAAAAGGCATAATACCAACTTAAGTACAAGAGGAGTGATACTCTAACTTTCTGTGATTTGAACCTCTCCTGGGATTCCAGTTTTAGATTCCGATGCTTCACTTCAGGTTTACTGTATACCTTGAACCTTCTTATTGACGATGAAACACAGAAAATGCATTAGAATTTAATACAAAAGGCACAATGCTGACTTAAGTAGAAGAGGACTCACACCCAAACTTACTATGATTTAAATCCCTCCTGCGAGTCCAGTTTTAGATTCCGATGCTTCACTTCAGGTTTACTGTATACATTGGACCTTCTTATTGACGATGTGACACAGAAATTGCATCCGAATTTAATACAAAAGTCACAATGCCGATTAAGTAAAAGAGGACTGACACTCTCATTTTCTATGATTTGAACTTCTCCTGTGAGTCCATTTTTTGATTCTAATGCTTCACTTCAGGTATTCTGTATACCTTGGGCCTTCTTATTGACAATGGAACACAGAAATTGCATTGGAATTTAATTCAAACGGCACAATGCCGACTTATGTACAAGAGGACTGACACTCCACTTTCTATAATTTGAACCTCTCCTGTCAGTCCAGTGTTAGATACCGATGCTTCACTTCAGGTTTAGTGTATCCCCTGGAACTTCTTATTGAAGATGGAACACAGATATTGCATCCGAATTTAATACAAAATGCACAATGCTGACTAAAGTACAAGAGGACTGACACTCTAACTTTCTATGATTTGAAACTCTCCTTTGAGTCCAGTTTTAGATTCCGATGCTTCACTTAAGGCACACTGTGTACTTTGGACCTACTTATTGACGATGAAACACAGAAATTTCATCAAAATTTAATACAAAAAGCACAATGCCGACTTAAGTACAAGAGGACTGACACTCTCACTTTCTATGATTTGAACCTCTCCTGTGAGTCCAGTTTAAGATTCCAATGCTTGACTTCAGGTTTACAGTATACCTTGCACCTTCTTATTGACGATGAAACACAGAAATTGCATCGGAATTTAAAACAAAAGGCACAATGCCGACATAAGTACAAAGGAACTGACACTCTCACATTCTATGATTTGAACCTCTCAAGTGAGTCCAGTTTTAGATTCCGATGCTTCACTTCAGGTCTACTGTATCCCTTGGAACTTCTTATTGACGATGAAACACAGAGTTTGCATCCGAATTTAATACAAGAGGCACAATGCCGACTTAAGTACAATAGGACTGACACTCTCACTTTCTATGATTTGAACCTCTCTTGTGAGTCCAGTTTTAGATTCCGATGCATCACTTCAGGTTTACTGTATCACTTGGACTTTCTTATTGACGATGAAACACAGAAATTGCGTCCGAGTTTAATACAAAAGGCACAATGACAACTTAAGTGCAAGAGGACTGACACTCTAACTTTCTATGATTTGAACCTCTCCTGTGAGTCCAGTTTTAGATTCCGATACTTCACTTGAGGTTTAATGTATCCCTTGGACCTTCTTATTGACGATGAAACACCTAAATTGCATCGGAATTAAATTCAAAAGGCACAATGCGACTTAAGTACAAGAGGACTGACACTCTAACTCTCTATGATTTGACCCTCTCCTGTGAGTCCAGTTTTAGATTCCGATGCTTCACTTCAGGTTTATTGTATACCTTGCACCTTCTTATTGACGATGAAACACAGAAATTGCATCGGAATTAAATTCAAAAGGCACAATGCCGACTTAAGTACAAGAGGACTGTCGCTCTAACTATTTATGATTTGAACCTCTCCTGAGAGTCCAGTTTTAGATTCCGATGCTTCACTTCAGGTTTGTGTATCCCTTAAACCTTCTTATTGACGATGAAACACAGAAATTGCATCCGAATAAAATACAAAAGGCATAATACCGACTTAAGTACAAGAGGAGTGATACTCTAACTTTCTATGATTTGAACCTCTCCTGGGATTCCAGTTTTAGATTCCGATGCTTCACTTCAGGTTAACTGTATACCTTGAACCTTCTTATTGACGATGAAACACAGAAATTGCATCCGAATTTAATACAAAAGGCACAATGCCGACTTAAGTACAAGAGGACTCACACCCAAACTTTCTATGATTTAAACCCCTCCTGTGAGTCCATTTTTAGATTCCGATGCTTCACTTCAGGTTTACTGTATACATTGGACCTTCCTATTGACGATGCGACACAGAAATTGCATCCGAATTTAATACAAAAGTCACAATGCCGACTTAAGTAGAAGAGGACTGACACTCTCATTTTCTATGATTTGAAACTCTCCTGCGAGTCCAGTTTTAGATTCCGATGCTTCACTTCAGGTTTACTGTATTCCTTGGACCTTCTTATTGACGATGAAACACAGAAATTGCATCCCAATTCAATATAAAAGGCACATTGCCGACCTAAGTACTAGAGGACTTACACTCCAACTTTCTACGATTTGAACTTCTCCTGTGAGTCCAGTTTTAGATTCTAATGCTTCACTTCAGGTATACTGTATACCTTGGACCTTCTTGTTGACAATGGAACACACAAATTGCATTGGAATTTAGTTCAAAAGACACAATGCCGACTTATGTACAAGAGGACTGACACTCTCACTTTCTATAATTTGAACCTCTCCTGTGAGTCCAGTTTTAGATTCTGATGCTTCACTTCATTTATACTGTATCTCTATTAACGTCTTATTGACGATGAAACACAGAGTTTGCATCCGAATTTAATACAAAAGGCACACTGCCGACTTAAGTACAATAGGACTGACACTCTAACTTTCTATGATTTGAACCTCTCCTGTGAGTCCAGTTTTAGATTCCGATACTTCACTTGAGGTTTAATGTATCCCTTGGACCTTCTTATTGACGATGAAACACCTAAATTGCATCGGAATTAAATTCAAAAGGCACAATGCCGACTTAAGTACAGGAGTACTGACACTCTAACTCTCTATGATTTGACCCTCTCCTGTGAGTCCAGTTTTAGATTCCGATGCTTCACTTCAGGTTTATTGTATACCTTGCACCTTCTTATTGACGATGAAACACAGAAATTGCATCGGAATTAAATTCAAAAGGCACAATGCCGACTTAAGTGCAAGAGGACTGACGCTCTAACTATTTATGATTTGAACCTCTCCTGAGAGTCCAGTTTTAGATTGCGATGCTTCACTTCAGGTTTACTGTATCCCTTGGACATTCTAATTGACGATCAAACACAGAAAATGCATCCGAATTTCATACAAAAGGCACAATGCCGACTTAAGTTCAAGAGGACTGACACTCCCACTTTCTATGATTTGAACCTCTCCTGTGACTGCAGTTTTAGCTTCCGATGCTTCACTTCAGGTTTACTGTATACCTTGCACCTTCTTATTAACGATGAAACACAGAAATTGCATCCGAATTTAATACAAAAGGCACAAAGCCGACGTAAGTACAAGAGGACTGACACTGTAACTTTGTATGATTTGGACCTCTCCTGTGAGTCAAGTTTTAGATTCCGATGTTTCACTTCGGGTTTACTGTATCCCTTGCACCTTCTTATTGACAATGAAACACAGAAATTGGATCGGAATTAAATTCAAAAAACACAATGCCGACTTAAGTACAAGAGGACAGACATTCTAATTTTCTAAGATTTTAACCTCTCCTGTGGGTCCAGTTTTAGATTCCGATGCTTCACTTCAGGTTTACTGTATCCCTTGGACCTTCTTATTGACGATGAAACACAGAAATTGCATCCGAATTTAATACAAAAGCCACAATGCCGACTTAAGTACAAGAGTACTGACACTCTAACTTTCTATTATTTGAACCTCTCCTGTGAGTCCAGTTTTAGATTCCGATGCTTCACTTCAGGTTTACTGTATACCTTGAACCTTCTTATTGACGATGAAACACAGAAAATGCATTAGAATTTAATACAAAAGGCACAATGCTGACTTAAGTAGAAGAGGACTCACACCCAAACTTACTATGATTTAAATCCCTCCTGCGAGTCCAGTTTTAGATTCCGATGCTTCACTTCAGGTTTACTGTATACATTGGACCTTCTTATTGACGATGTGACACAGAAATTGCATCCGAATTTAATACAAAAGTCACAATGCCGATTAAGTAAAAGAGGACTGACACTCTCATTTTCTATGATTTGAACTTCTCCTGTGAGTCCATTTTTTGATTCTAATGCTTCACTTCAGGTATTCTGTATACCTTGGACCTTCTTATTGAAATTGGAACACAGAAATTGCATTGGAATTTAATTCAAACGGCACAATGCCGACTTATGTACAAGAGGACTGACACTCCACTTTCTATAATTTGAACCTCTCCTGTCAGTCCAGTGTTAGATACCGATGCTTCACCTCAGGTTTAGTGTATCCCCTGGAACTTCTTATTGAAGATGGAACACAGATATTGCATCCGAATTTAATACAAAATGCACAATGCTGACTAAAGTACAAGAGGACTGACACACTAACTTTCTATGATTTGAAACTCTCCTTTGAGTCCAGTTTTAGATTCCGATGCGTCACTTAAGGTATACTGTGTACTTTGGACCTACTTATTGACGATGAAACACAGAAATTTCATCAAAATTTAATACAAAAAGCACAATGCCGACTTAAGTACAAGAGGACTGACACTCTCACTTTCTATGATTTGAACCTCTCCTGTGAGTCCAGTTTAAGATTCCAATGCTTGACTTCAGGTTTACAGTATACCTTGCACCTTCTTATTGACGATGAAACACAGAAATTGCATCGGAATTTAAAACAAAAGGCACAATGCCGACATAAGTACAAAGGAACTGACACTCTCACATTCTATGATTTGAACCTCTCAAGTGAGTCCAGTTTTAGATTCCGATGCTTCACTTCAGGTCTACTGTATCCCTTGGAACTTCTTATTGACGATGAAACACAGAGTTTGCATCCGAATTTAATACAAGAGGCACAATGCCGACTTAAGTACAATAGGACTGACACTCTCACTTTCTATGATTTGAACCTCTCTTGTGAGTCCAGTTTTAGATTCCGATGCATCACTTCAGGTTTACTGTATCACTTGGACCTTCTTATTGACGATGAAACACAGAAATTGCGTCCGAGTTTAATACAAAAGGCACAATGACAACTTAAGTGCAAGAGGACTGACACTATAACTTTCTATGATTTGAACCTCTCCTGTGAGTCCAGTTTTAGATTCCGATACTTCACTTGAGGTTTAATGTATCCCTTGGACCTTCTTATTGACGATGAAACACCTAAATTGCATCGGAATTAAATTCAAAAGGCACAATGCGACTTAAGTACAAGAGGACTGACACTCTAACTCTCTATGATTTGACCCTCTCCTGTGAGTCCAGTTTTAGATTCCGATGCTTCACTTCAGGTTTATTGTATACCTTGCACCTTCTTATTGACGATGAAACACAGAAATTGCATCGGAATTAAATTCAAAAGGCACAATGCCGACTTAAGTACAAGAGGACTGACGCTCTAACTATTTATGATTTGAACCTCTCCTGAGAGTCCAGTTTTAGATTCCGATGCTTCACTTCAGGTTTGTGTATCCCTTAAACCTTCTTATTTACGATGAAACACAGAAATTGCATCCGAATAAAATACAAAAGGCATAATACCGACTTAAGTACAAGAGGAGTGATACTCTAACTTTCTATGATTTGAACCTCTCCTGGGATTCCAGTTTTAGATTCCGATGATTCACTTCAGGTTAACTGTATACCTTGAACCTTCGTATTGACGATGAAACACAGAAATTGCATCCGAATTTAATACAAAAGGCACAATGCCGACTTAAATACAAGAGGACTCACACCCAACTTTCTATGATTTAAACCCCTCCTGTGAGTCCAGTTTTAGATTCCGATGCTTCACTTCAGGTTTACTGTATTCATTGGACCTTCCAATTGACGATGTGACACAGAAATTGCATCCGAATTTAATACAAAAGTCACAATGCCGACTTAAGTAAAAGAGGACTGACACTCTCATTTTCTATGATTTGAAACTCTCCTGCGAGTCCAGTTTTAGATTCCGATGCTTCACTTCAGGTTTACTGTATTTCTTGGACCTTCTTATTGACGATGAAACACAGAAATTGCATCCCAATTTAATATAAAAGGCACATTGCCGACCTAAGTACTAGAGGACTTACACTCCAACTTTCTACGATTTGAACTTCTCCTGTGAGTCCAGTTTTAGATTCTAATGCTTCACTTCAGGTATACTGTATACCTTGGACCTTCTTATTGACAATGGAACACACAAATTGCATTGGAATTTAGTTCAAAAGGCACAATGCCGACTTATGTACAAGAGGACTGACACTCTCACTTTCTATAATTTGAACCTCTCCTGTGAGTCCAGTTTTAGATTCTGATGCTTCACTTCATTTATACTGTATCTCTATTAACGTCTTATTGACGATGAAACACAGAGTTTGCATCCGAATTTAATACAAAAGGCACACTGCAGACTTAAGTACAATAGGACTGACACTCTAACTTTCTATGATTTGAACCTCTCCTGTGAGTCCAGTTTTAGATTCCGATACTTCACTTGAGGTTTAATGTATCCCTTGGACCTTCTTATTGACGATGAAACACCTAAATTGCATCGGAATTAAATTCAAAAGGCACAATGCCGACTTAAGTACAAGAGTACTGACATTCTAACTCTCTATGATTTGACCCTCTCCTGTGAGTCCAGTTTTAGATTCCGATGCTTCACTTCAGGTTTATTGTATACCTTGCACCTTCTTATTGACGATGGAACACAGAAATTGCATCGGAATTAAATTCAAAAGGCACAATGCCGACTTAAGTTCAAGAGGACTGACACTCCCACTTTCTATGATTTGAACCTCTCCTGTGAGTGCAGTTTTAGCTTCCGATGCTTCACTTCAGGTTTACTGTATACCTTGCACCTTCTTATTAACGATGAAACACAGAAATTGCATCCGAATTTAATACAAAAGGCACAAAGCCGACGTAAGTACAAGAGGACTGACACTGTAACTTTGTATGATTTGGACCTCTCCTGTGAGTCAAGTTTTAGATTCCGATGTTTCACTTCGGGTTTACTGTATCCCTTGCACCTTCTTATTGACAATGAAACACAGAAATTGGATCGGAATTAAATTCAAAAAACACAATGCCGACTTAAGTACAAGAGGACAGACTTTCTAATTTTCTAAGATTTTAACCTCTCCTGTGGGTCCAGTTTTAGATTCCGATGCTTCACTTCAGGTTTACTGTATCCCTTGGACCTTCTTATTGACGATGAAACACAGAAATTGCATCCGAATTTAATACAAAAGCCACAATGCCGACTTAAGTACAAGAGTACTGACACTCTAACTTTCTATTATTTGAACCTCTCCTGTGAGTCCAGTTTTAGATTCCGATGCTTCACTTCAGGTTTATTGTATCCCTTGGACCTTCTTATTGACGATGAAACACAGAAATTGCATCCGAATTTAATACTAAAGCCACAATGCCGACTTAAGTACAAGAGTACTGACACTCTAACTTTCTATGATTTGAACCTCTCCTGTGAGTCCAGTTTTACATTCCGATGCTTCACTTCAGGCTTATTGTATCCCTTGGACCTTCTTATTGATGATGAAACACATAAATTGCATACGAATTTAATACAAAAGGCACAATGCCAACTTAAGTACAAGAGGACAGATACTCTCATTTTCTATGATTTGAACCTCTCCTGTGAGTCCAGTTTTAGATACCGATGCTTCACTTCAGGTTTACTGTATCCCTTGGACCTTCTTATTGACGAAGAAACACAGATTTGCATCCGAATTTAATACAAAAGGCACAATGCCGACTAAAGTACAAGAGGACTGACACACTAACTTTCTATGATTTGAGCCGCTCCTGTGAGTCCAGTTTTAGATTCCATTGCTTCAATTAAGGTATACTGTATACTTTGGACCTTCTTATTGACGATGAAACACAGAAATTGCATCCGAATTTAATACAAAAGTCACAATGCCGACTTAAGTACAAGAGGACTGACACTCTAACTTTCTATGACTTCAACCTCTCCTGTGAGTCCAGTTTTAGATTCCGATGCATCACTTCAGGTTTACTGCATCACTTGGACCTTGTTATTGACGATGAAACACAGTTATTGAATCCGAATTTAATACAAAAGGCACAATGACAACTTAAGTACAAGAGGACGGACACTCTAACTGTCTATGATTTGAACCTCTCCTGTGAGTCCAGTATTAGATTCCGATACTTCACTTCAGGTTTAATCTATCCCTTGGTTCTTCGTATTGACGATGAAACGCAGAAATTGCATCCGAATTTTAATAGAAAATGCACAATGCCGACTTAATTACAAGAGGACTGACACTCAACTTTCTATGATTTGAACCTCTCCTGTGAGTCCAGTTTTAGATTCCGATGCTTCACATCAGGTTTACTGTATTCCTTGGACCTTCTTATTGACGATGAAACACAGAAATTGCGTTGGAATTAAATTCAAAAGGCACAATGCCGACTTAAGTACAAGAAAACGGACACTCTTAATTTCTATGATTTGAACCACTCCTGTGAGTCCAGTTTTAGATTCCGATGCTTCTCTTCACGTTTACCTTGTACCTTGGACATTCTTATTGACGATGAAACATAGAAGTTGCATCAGAATTAAATTCAATAGGCACAATGCCGTGTTAAGTACAAGAGGACTGACACTCAAATTTTCTATGATTTGAACCTCTCCTGTGAGTCCAGTTTTAGATTCCGTTGCTTCACATCAGGTGTACTGTATCCCTTGGACCTTCGTATTGACGATGAAACACAGAGTTTGCATCCGAATTTAATACAAAAGGCACAATGCCGACTTAAGTACAAGAGGACTGACACTCTAACTTTCTACGATTTGAACCTCACCTGTGAGTCCAGTTTTAGATTCCGATGCTTCACTTCAGGTTTATTGTATACCTTGGACCTTCTTATTGACAATGAAACACCGAGTTGGCATCCGAATTTAATACAAAAGTCACAATGCCGACTTAAGTACAAGAGGACTGACACTCTAATTTTCTATGATTTGAACCTCTCCTGTGAGTCCAGTTTTGGTTACCGATGGTTCACTTCAGGTTTACTGTATCCCTTGGACCTTCTTATTGACGATGAAACACAGAGTTGGCATCCGAATTTAATACAAAAGTCACAATGCCGACTTAATTACAAGAGGACTGACACTCAACTTTCTATGATTTGAACCTCTCCTGTGAGTCCAGTTTTAGATTCCGATGCTTCACATCAGGTTTACTGTATTCCTTCGACCTTCTTATTGACGATGAAACACAGAAATTGCGTAGGAATTAAATTCAAAAGGCACAATGCCGACTTAAGTACAAGAAAACGGACACTCTTAATTTCTTTGATTTCAACCACTCCTTTGAGTCCAGTTTTAGATTCCGATGCTTCTCTTTAGGTTTACCTGGTACCTTGAACATTCTTATTGACGATGAAACACAGAAATTGCATCAGAATTAAATTCAGTAGGCACAATGCCGTGTTAAGTACAAGAGGACTGACACTCAAACTTTCTATGATTTGAACCTCTCCTGTGAGTCCAGTTTCAGATTCCGATGCTTCACTTCAGGTTTACTGTATCCTTTGGACGTTATTATTGACGATGAGACACAGAAATTACATCCGAATATAATACAAAAGGCACAATGCCGACTTAAGTACAAGAGGACTGACACTCTAACTTTCTACGATTTGAACCTCACCTGCGAGTCCAGTTTAAGATTCCGATGCTTCACTTCAGGTTTACTGTATACCTTGGACCTTCTTATTGACGATGAAACACAGAGTTGGCATCCGAAATTAATACAAAAGTCACAATGCCGACTTAAGTACAAGAGGACTGACACTCTAATTTTCTATGATTTGAACCTCTCCTGTGAGTCCAGTTTTAGTTACCGATGGTTCACTTCAGGTTTACTGTATCCCTTGGACTTTCTTATTGACGATGAAACACAGAAATTGCATCCGAATTTAATACAAAAGACACAATGCCGACTTAAGTACAAGAGGAATGACACTCTAACTTTCTATGATTTGAACTACTCCTGTGAGTCCAGTTTTAGATTCCGATGCTTCACATCAGGTTTACTGTATTCCTTCGACCTTCTTATTGACGATGAAACACAGAAATTGCATCCGAATTTAATACAAAAGGCACAATGCCGACCTAAGTACTACAGGACTGACACTCTCACTTTCTATGATTTGAATCTCTCCTGTAAGTCCTGTTTTAGATTCCGATGCTTCACTTCAGGTTTACTGTATCCCTTGGACCTTCTTATTGGCGATGAAGCATAGACATTGCATCCGAATTTAATACAAAAGGCACAATGCCGACTTAAGTACAAGAGGTCTGACACTCTAACAGTCTATGTTTTGAACGTCTCCTGTGAGTCCAGTCTTAGATTCCGATGCCTCACTTCAGGTTTATTGTATCCCTTGGACCTTTTTGCTGACAATGAAACATTGACATTGCATCTGAATTTCATACAAAAGGCACAATGCCGACATAAGTAAAAGAGGACTGACACTCTCACTTTCTATGATTTGAACCTCTCCTGTAAGTCCAGTTTTAGGTTCCGACGCTTCACTTCCGTTTTACTGTATACCTTGCACCTTCTTATTGACGATGCAACACAGAAATTGCATCCGAATTTAATACAAAAGGCACAATGCCGAATTATGTACAAGAGGATTGACACTCTCAATTTATATTATTTGAACATCTCCTGTGATTCCAGATTTCGATTACGATGCTTCACTTCAGGTTTAATGTATCATTTGGACCTTCTTATTGACGATGAAATACAGAAATTGCATCCGAGTTTAATACAAAAGGCACAAGGCAGACTTAAGTAAAAGAGGATTGACACTCTCTCTTTCTATGATTTGAACCTCTGCTGTGATTCCAGTTTTAGATTCCGATGCTTCACTTCCGATTTACTGTATACTAGGCACCTTCTTATTGGCGATGAAACACAGAAATTGCATCGGAATTAAATTCAAAAGGCACAATGCCGACTTAAGTACAAGAGGACTGACGCTCTAACTATTTATGATTTGAACCTCTCCTGAGAGTCCAGTTTTAGATTCCGATGCTTCACTTCAGGTTTATTGTATACCTTGCACCTTCTTATTGACGATGAAACACAGAAATTGCATCGGAATTAAATTGAAAAGGCAAAATGCCGACTTAAGTACAAGAGGACTGACGCTCTAACTATTTATGATTTGAACCTCTCCTGAGAGTCCAGTTTTAGATTCCGATGCTTCACTTCAGGTTTACTGTATCCCTTGGACATTCTAATTGACGATGAAACACAGAAATTGCATCCCAATTTAATACAAAAGGCACAATGCCGACTTAAGTTCAAGAGGACTGACACTAACACTTTCTATGATTTGAACCTCTCCTGTGAGTCCAGTTTTAGATTCCGATGCTTCACTTCAGGTTTGTGTATCCCTTAAACCTTCTTATTGACGATGAAACACAGAAATTGCATCCGAATGAAATACAAATGGCATAATACCGACTTAAGTACAAGAGGAGTGATACTCTAACTTTCTATGATTTGAACCTCTCCTGGGATTCCAGTTTTAGATTCCGATGCTTCACTTCAGGTTTACTGTATACCTTGAACCTTCTTTTTGACGAAAAAAAAACACAGAAATTGCATCCGAATTTAATACAAAAGGCACAATGCCGACTTAAGTACAAGAGGACTCACACCCAAACTTTCTATGATTTAAACCCCTCCTGTGAGTCCAGTTTTAGATTCCGATGCTTCACTTCAGGTTTACTGTATACATTGGACCTTCTTATTGACGATGTGACACAGAAATTGCATCCGAATTTAATACAAAAGTCACAATGCCGACTTAAGTAAAAGAGGACTGACACTCTCATTTTCAATGATTTGAAACTCTCCTGCGAGTCCAGTTTTAGATTCCGATGCTTCACTTCAGGCTTACTGTATTCCTTGGACCTTCTTATTGACGATGAAACACAGAAATTGCATCCCAATTTAATAGAAAAGTCACAATGCCGACCTAAGTACTAGAGGACTTACACTCTAACTTTCTATGATGTGAACTTCTCCTGTGAGTTCAGTTTTAGATTCTGATGCTTCACTTCAGGTATACTGTATACCTTGGACCTTCTTATTGACAATGGAACACAGAAATTGCATTGTAATTTAATTCAAAAGGCACAATGCCGACTTACGTACAAGAGGACTGACACTCTCACTTTCTATAATTTGAACCTCTCCTGTGAGTCCAGTTTTTGATTCCGATGCTTCACTTCATTTATACTGTATCCCTAGGAACGTCTTATTGACGATGAAACACAGATTTTGCATCCGAATTTAATACAAAAGGCACAATGCCCACTTAAGTATAATTGGACTGACACTCTCACTTTCTCTGATTTGAACCTCTCCTGTCAGTCCAGTGTTAGATACCGATGCTTCACTTCAGGTATAGTGTATCCCCTGGAACTTCTTATTGAAGATGGAACACAGATATTGCATCCGAATTTAATACAAAATGCACAATGCCGACTTAAGTACAAGAGGACTGACACTCTAACTTTCTATGATGTGAACCTCTCCTTTGAGTCCAGTTTTAGATTCCGATGCTTCACTTAAGGTATACTGTGTACTTTGGACCTTCTTATTTACGATGAAACACAGAAATTGCATCCGAATTTAATACAAAAGGCACAGAGCCGACTTAAGTACAAGAGGACAGACATTCTAATTTTTATAGATTTGAACATCTCCTGGGGGTCCAGTTTTAGATTCCGATGCTTCACTTCAGGTTTACTGTATCCCTTGCACCTTAGTGTTGACAATGAAACACAGAAATTGCATCGGAATTTAATTCAAAAGGCACAATGCCGATTTAAGTACAAGAGGACAGACATTCTAGTTTTCTAAGATTTGAACCTCTCCTGTGGGTCCAGTTTTAGATTCCGATCCTTCACTTCAGGTTTACTGTATCCCTTGGACCTTCTTATTGACGATGAAACACAGAAATTGCATCCGAATTTAATACAAAAGCCACAATGCCGACTTAAGTACAAGAGTACTGACACTCTAACTTTCTATGATTTGAACCTCTCCTGTGAGTCCAGTTTTAGATTCCGATGCTTCACTTCAGGTTTATTGTATCCCTTGGACCTTCTTATTGACGATGAAACACAGAAATTGCATCCGAATTTTATACAGAAGCCACAATGCCGACTTAAGTACAAGAGTACTGACACTCTAACTTTCTATGATTTGAACCTGTCCTGTGAGTCCAGTTTTAGATTCCGATGCTTCACTTCAGGTTTATTGTATCCCTTGGACCTTCTTATTGATGATGAAACACATAAATTGCATACGAATTTAATACAAAAGGCACAATGCCAACATAAGTACAAGAGGACTGACACTCTCACTTCCCATGATTTGAACCTCTCCTGTGAGTCCAGTTTTAGATTCCGATGCTTCACTTCAGGTTTACAGTATACCTTGCACCTTCCTAATGACGATGAAGCACAGAAATTGCATCGGAAATTAATACAAAAGGCACAATGCTTACTTAAGTACAAGAGGACTGACACTCTAGCTTTCTATTATTTGAACCGCTCCTGTGAGTCCAGTTTTAGATTCTGATGCTTCACTTCAGGTTTGTGTATCCCTTAAACCTTCTTATTGACGATGAAACACAGAAATTGCATCCGAATTAAATACAAAAGGCATATTACCGACTTAAGTACAAGAGGAGTGATACTCTAACTTTCTATGGTTTGAACCTCTCCTGGGATTCCAGTTTTAGATTCCGATGCTTCACTTCAGGTTTACTGTATACCTTGAACCTTCTTATTGACGATGATACACAAAAATTGCATCCGAATTTAATACAAAAGGCACAATGCCGACTTAAGTACAAGAGGACTCACACCCAAACTTTCTATGATTTAAAGCCCTCCTGTGAGTCCAGTTTCAGATTCCGATGCTTCACTTCAGGTTTACTGTATACATTGGACCTTCTTATTGACGATGTGACACAGAAATTGCATCCGAATTTACTACAAAAGTCACAATGCCGACTTATGTACAAGAGGACTGACACTCTCACTTTCTATAATTTGAACCTCTCCAGTGAGTCCAGTTTTTGATTCCGATGCTTCACTTCATTTATACTGTATCCCTAGGAACGTCTTATTGACGATGAAACACAGAGTTTGCATCCGAATTTAATACAAAAGGCACAATGCCGACTTAAGTACAATTGGACTGACACTCTCACTTTCTATGATTTGAACCTCTCCTGTCAGTCCAGTGTTAGATACCGATGCTTCACTTCAGGTTTAGTGTATCCCCTGGAACTTCTTATTTAAGATGGAACACAGATATTGCATCCGAATTTAATACAAAATGCACAATGCCGACTTAAGTACAAGAGGACTGACACTCTAACTTTCTATGATGTGAACCTCTCCTTTGAGTCCAGTTTTAGATTCCGATGCTTCACTTAAGGTATACTGTGTACTTTGGACCTTCTTATTGACGATGAAACACAGAAATTGCATCCGAATTGAATACAAAAGCCACAATGCCGACTTAAGTACAAGAGTACTGACACTCTAACTTTCTATGATTTGAACCTCTTCTGTGAGTCCAGTTTTAGATTCCGATGCTTCACTTCGGGTTTATTGTATCCCTTGGACCTTCTTATTGACGATGAAACACAGAAATTGCATCCGAATTTTAACCAAAAGCCACAATGCCGACTTAAGTACAAGAGTACTGACACTCTAACTTTCTATGATTTGAACCTCTCCTGTGAGTCCAGTTTTAGATTCCGATGCTTCACTTCAGGTTTATTGTATCCCTTGGACCTTCTTATTGATGATGAAACACATAAATTGCATACGAATTTAATACAAAAGGCACAATGCCAACATAAGTACAAGAGGACTGACACTCTCACTTCCTATGATTTGAACCTCTCCTGTGAGTCCAGTTTTAGATTCGCTGCTTCACTTCAGGTTTGTGTATCCCTTAAACCTTCTTATTGACGATGAAACACAGAAATTGCATCCGAATTAAATACAAAAGGCATAATACCGACTTAAGTACAAGAGGAGTGAAACTCTAACTTTCTATGATTTGAACCTCTCCTGGGATTCCAGTTTTAGATTCCGATGCTTCACTTCAGGTTTACTGTATACCTTGAACCTTCTTATTGACGATGATACACAGAAATTGCATCCGAATTTAATACAAAAGGCACAATGCCGACTTAACTACAAGAGGACTCACACCCAAACTTTCTATGATTTAAACCCCTCCTGTAAGTCCAGTTTTAGATTCCGATGCTTCACTTCAGGTTTACTGTATACATTGGACCTTCTTATTGACGATGTGACACAGAAATTGCATCCGAATTTACTACAAAAGTCACAATGCCGACTTAAGTAAAAGAGGACTGACACTCTCAATTTCTATGATTTGAAACTCTCCTGCGAGTCCAGTTTTAGATTCCGATGCTTCACTTCAGGTTTACTGTATTCCTTGGACCTTCTTATTGACGATGAAACACAGAAATTGCCTCCCAATTTAATATAAAAGGCACAATGCCGACCTAAGTACTAGAGGACTTACACTCTAACTATCTATGATTTGAACTTCTCCTGTGAGTCCAGTTTTAGATTCTGATGCTTCACTTCAGGTATACTGTATACCTTGGACCCTCTTATTGACAATGGAACACAGAAATTGCATTGGAATTTAATTCAAAAGGCACAATGCCGACTTATGTACAAGAGGACTGACGCTCTCACTTTCTATGATTGGAACCTCTCCTGTGAGTCCAGTTTTAGTTTCCGATGCTTCACTACATTTATACTGTATCCCTAGGAACGTCTTATTGACGATGAAACACAGAGTTTGCATGCGAATTTAATACAAATGACACAATGCCGACTTAAGTACAATAGGACTGACACTCTCACTTTCTATGATTTGAACCTCTCCTGTCAGTCCAGTGTTAGATACCGATGCTTCACTTCAGGTTTAGTGTATCCACTGGAACTTCTTATTGAAGATGGAACACAGATATTGCATCCGAATTTAATACAAAATGCACAATGCCGAGTTAAGTACAAGAGGACTGACACTCTAACTTTCTATGATTTGAACCTCTCCTTTGAGTCCAGTTTTAGATTCCGATGCTTCACTTAAGGTATACTGTGTACTTTGGACCTTCTTATTGACGATGAAACACAGAAATTCCATCAAAATTTAATACAAAAAGCACACTGCCGACTTAAGTACGAGAGGACTGACACTCTCACTTTCTATGATTTGAACTTCTCCTGTGAGTCCAGTTTAAGATTCCAATTCTTGACTTCAGGTTTACAGTATACCTTGCAATTTCTTATTGACAATGAAACACAGAAATTGCATCGGAATTTAAAACAAAAGGCACAATGCCGACATAAGTACAAAGGAACTGACACTCTCACATTCTATGATTTGAACCTCTCCTGTGAGTCCAGTTTTAGAATCCGATGCTTCACTTCAGGTCTACTGTATCCCTTGGAACTTCTTATTGACGATGAAACACAGAGTTTGCATCCGAATTTAATACAAAAGGCACAATGCCGACTTAAGTACAATAGGACTGACACTCTCACTTTCTATTATTTGAACCTCTCTCGTGAGTCCAGTTTTAGATTCCGATGCATCACTTCAGGTTTACTGTATCACTTGGACCTTCTTATTGACGATGAAACACAGAAATTGCATCCGAATTTAATACAAAAGCTACAATGACAACTTAAGTACTAGAGGACTGACACTCTAACTTTCTATGATTTGAACCTCTCCTCTGACTCCAGGTTCAGATTCCGATACTTCACTTGAGGTTTAATGTATCCCTTGGACCGTCTTATTAACGATGAAACGCAGAAATTGCATCTGAATTTAATACAAAATGCACAATGCCGACTTTATTACAAGAGGACTGACACTCTAACTTTCTATGATTTGAACCTCTCCTGTAAGTCCAGTTTTAGATTCCGATGCTTCACTTCAGGTTTACTGTATACCTTGGACCTTCTTATTGACGATGAAACACAGAAATTGCGTCGGAATTAAACTCAAAATGCACAATGCCGACTTAAGTACAAGAGGACTGACACTCTTACTTTCTATGATTGGAACCCCTCCTGTGAGTCTTGTTTTAGATTCCGATGCTTCCCTTCAGGTTTACCGTGTACCTTGGAACTTCTTATTGACGATGAAACACAGAGTTTGCATCCGAATTTAATACAAAAGGCACAATGCCGACTTAAGTACTGTAGGACTGACACTCTCACTTCCTATGGTTTGAACCTCTCCTGTCAGTACAGTGTTAGATTCCGATGCTTCACTTCAGGTTTACTGTATCCCTCGGAACTTCTTATTGACGATGGAACACAGATATTGCATCCGAATTTAACACAAAATGCACAATGCCGACCTAAGTACAAGAGGACTGACACTCTAACTTTCTGTGATTTGAACCTCTCCTGTGAGTCCTCTTTCAGATTCCGATGCTTCACTTAAGGTATACTGCATACTTTGGACCTTCTTATTGACGATGAAACACAGAAATTGCATCCGAATATAATACAAAAGGCACAATGCCGACTTAAGTACAAGAGGACTGCCACTCTCACTTTCTATGATTTGAACATCTCCTGTGAGTCCAGTTTTAGACTCCGATGCTTCACTTCAGGTTTACTGTATACCTTGCACCTTCTTATTGACGATGAAACACCTAAATTGCATTCGAATTTAATACAAAAGGCACAATGCCGACCTAAGTACAAGAGGACTAACACTCTAACTATCTATGATTTGAACCTCTCCTGTGAGTCCAGATTTAGTTTCAGATGCTTCGCTTCAGGTTTACTGTATCACTTGGACCTTCTTATTGACGATGAAACACAGAAATCGCATCCGAATTTAATACAAAAGGCACAATGACAACTTAAGTATAAGAGGACTGACACTCTAATTTTCTATGATTTGAACCTCTCCTGTCAGTACAGTGTTAGATACAGATCCTTCACTTCAGGTTTACTGTATCCCTTGGAACTTCTTATTGACGATGGAACACAGATATTGCATCCGAATTTAACACAAAATGCACAATGCCGACCTAAGTACAAGAGGACGGACACTCTAACTTTCTATGATTTGAACCACTCCTGTGAGTCCAGTTTTAGATTCCGATGCTTCACTTCATTTTTACTGTATCCCTTGGAGCTTCTTATTTACGATGAAACACAGAGTTTGCATCGGAATTTAATACAAGAGGCACAATGCCGACTCAACTACAAGAGGACTGACACTCTCACTTTCTATGACTTGAACATCTCCTGTGAGTCCAGTTTTAGATTCCGATGCTTAACTTCAGGTCTACTGTATCCCTAGGAACGTCTTATTGACGATGAAACACAGAGTTTGCATCCGAATTTAATACAAAAGGCACAATGCCGTCTTAAGTACAATAGGACTGACACTCTCACTTTCTACGATTTGAACCTCTCCTGTCAGTCCAGTGTTAGATACCGATGCTTCACTTCAGGTTTACAGTATTCCTTGCACCTTCCTAATGACGATGAAGCACAGAAATTGCATCGGAAATTAATACAAAAGGCACAATGCTTACATAAGTACAAGAGGACTGACACTCTTACTTTCTATTATTTGAACCTCTCCTGTGAGTCCAGTTTTAGATTCCGATGCTTCACTTCAGGTTTGTGTATCCCTTAAACCTTCTTATTGACGATGAAACACAGAAATTGCATCCGAATTAAATACAAAAGGCATAATACCGACTTAAGTACAAGAGGAGTGATACTCTAACTTTCTATGATTTGAACCTCTCCTGGGATTCCAGTTTTAGATTCCGATGCTTCACTTCAGGTTTACTGTATACCTTGAACCTTCTTATTGACGATGATACACAGAAATTGCATCCGAATTTAATACAAAAGGCACAATGCCGACTTAACTACAAGAGGACTCACACCCAAACTTTCTATGATTTAAACCCCTCCTGTAAGTCCAGTTTTAGATTCCGATGCTTCACTTCAGGTTTACTGTATACATTGGACCTTCTTATTGACGATGTGACACAGAAATTGCATCCGAATTTACTACAAAAGTCACAATGCCGACTTAAGTAAAAGAGGACTGACACTCTCAATTTCTATGATTTGAAACTCTCCTGCGAGTCCAGTTTTAGATTCCGATGCTTCACTTCAGGTTTACTGTATTCCTTGGACCTTCTTATTGACGATGAAACACAGAAATTGCCTCCCAATTTAATATAAAAGGCACAATGCCGACCTAAGTACTAGAGGACTTACACTCTAACTATCTATGATTTGAACTTCTCCTGTGAGTCCAGTTTTAGATTCTGATGCTTCACTTCAGGTATACTGTATACCTTGGACCCTCTTATTGACAATGGAACACAGAAATTGCATTGGAATTTAATTCAAAAGGCACAATGCCGACTTATGTACAAGAGGACTGACGCTCTCACTTTCTATGATTGGAACCTCTCCTGTGAGTCCAGTTTTAGTTTCCGATGCTTCACTTCATTTATACTGTATCCCTAGGAACGTCTTATTGACGATGAAACACAGAGTTTGCATGCGAATTTAATACAAATGACACAATGCCGACTTAAGTACAATAGGACTGACACTCTCACTTTCTATGATTTGAACCTCTCCTGTCAGTCCAGTGTTAGATACCGATGCTTCACTTCAGGTTTAGTGTATCCACTGGAACTTCTTATTGAAGATGGAACACAGATATTGCATCCGAATTTAATACAAAATGCACAATGCCGAGTTAAGTACAAGAGGACTGACACTCTAACTTTCTATGATTTGAACCTCTCCTTTGAGTCCAGTTTTAGATTCCGATGCTTCACTTAAGGTATACTGTGTACTTTGGACCTTCTTATTGACGATGAAACACAGAAATTCCATCAAAATTTAATACAAAAAGCACACTGCCGACTTAAGTACGAGAGGACTGACACTCTCACTTTCTATGATTTGAACTTCTCCTGTGAGTCCAGTTTAAGATTCCAATTCTTGACTTCAGGTTTACAGTATACCTTGCCATTTCTTATTGACAATGAAACACAGAAATTGCATCGGAATTTAAAACAAAAGGCACAATGCCGACATAAGTACAAAGGAACTGACACTCTCACATTCTATGATTTGAACCTCTCCTGTGAGTCTAGTTTTAGAATCCGATGCTTCACTTCAGGTCTACTGTATCCCTTGGAACTTCTTATTGACGATGAAACACAGAGTTTGCATCCGAATTTAATACAAAAGGCACAATGCCGACTTAAGTACAATAGGACTGACACTCTCACTTTCTATTATTTGAACCTCTCTCGTGAGTCCAGTTTTAGATTCCGATGCATCACTTCAGGTTTACTATATCACTTGGACCTTCTTATTGACGATGAAACACAGAAATTGCATCCGAATTTAATACAAAAGCTACAATGACAACTTAAGTACTAGAGGACTGACACTCTAACTTTCTATGATTTGAACCTCTCCTCTGACTCCAGGTTTAGATTCCGATACTTCACTTGAGGTTTAATGTATCCCTTGGACCGTCTTATTAACGATGAAACGCAGAAATTGCATCTGAATTTAATACAAAATGCACAATGCCGACTTTATTACAAGAGGACTGACACTCTAACTTTCTATGATTTGAACCTCTCCTGTGAGTCCAGTTTTAGATTCCGATGCTTCACTTCAGGTTTACTGTATACCTTGGACCTTCTTATTGACGATGAAACACAGAAATTGCGTCGGAATTAAACTCAAAATGCACAATGCCGACTTAAGTACAAGAGGACTGACACTCTTACTTTCTATGATTGGAACCCCTCCTGTGAGTCTTGTTTTAGATTCCGATGCTTCCCTTCAGGTTTACCGTGTACCTTGGAACTTCTTATTGACGATGAAACACAGAGTTTGCATCCGAATTTAATACAAAAGGCACAATGCCGACTTAAGTACTGTAGGACTGACACTCTCACTTCCTATGGTTTGAACCTCTCCTGTCAGTACAGTGTTAGATTCCGATGCTTCACTTCAGGTTTACTGTATCCCTCGGAACTTCTTATTGACGATGGAACACAGATATTGCATCCGAATTTAACACAAAATGCACAATGCCGACCTAAGTACAAGAGGACTGACACTCTAACTTTCTGTGATTTGAACCTCTCCTGTGAGTCCTCTTTCAGATTCCGATGCTTCACTTAAGGTATACTGCATACTTTGGACCTTCTTATTGACGATGAAACACAGAAATTGCATCCGAATATAATACAAAAGGCACAATGCCGACTTAAGTACAAGAGGACTGCCACTCTCACTTTCTATGATTTGAACCTCTCCTGTGAGTCCAGTTTTAGACTCCGATGCTTCACTTCAGGTTTACTGTATACCTTGCACCTTCTTATTGACGATGAAACACCTAAATTGCATTCGAATTTAATACAAAAGGCACAATGCCGACCTAAGTACAAGAGGACTAACACTCTAACTATCTATGATTTGAACCTCTCCTGTGAGTCCAGATTTAGTTTCAGATGCTTCGCTTCAGGTTTACTGTATCACTTGGACCTTCTTATTGACGATGAAACACAGAAATCGCATCCGAATTTAATACAAAAGGCACAATGACAACTTAAGTATAAGAGGACTGACACTCTAATTTTCTATGATTTGAACCTCTCCTGTCAGTACAGTGTTAGATACAGATCCTTCACTTCAGGTTTACTGTATCCCTTGGAACTTCTTATTGACGATGGAACACAGATATTGCATCCGAATTTAACACAAAATGCACAATGCCGACCTAAGTACAAGAGGACGGACACTCTAACTTTCTATGTTTTGAACCACTCCTGTGAGTCCAGTTTTAGATTCCGATGCTTCACTTCATTTTTACTGTATCCCTTGGAGCTTCTTATTTACGATGAAACACAGAGTTTGCATCGGAATTTAATACAAGAGGCACAATGCCGACTCAACTACAAGAGGACTGACACTCTCACTTTCTATGACTTGAACATCTCCTGTGAGTCCAGTTTTAGATTCCGATGCTTAACTTCAGGTCTACTGTATCCCTAGGAACGTCTTATTGACGATGAAACACAGAGTTTGCATCCGAATTTAATACAAAAGGCACAATGCCGTCTTAAGTACAATAGGACTGACACTCTCACTTTCTACGATTTGAACCTCTCCTGTCAGTCCAGTGTTAGATACCGATGCTTCACTTCAGGTTTAGTGTATTCCCTGGAACTTCTTATTGAAGATGGAACACAGATATTGCATCCGAATTTAATACAAGATGCACAATGCCGACTTAAGTACAAGAGGACTGACACTCTAACTTACTATGATTTGAACCTCTCCTTTGAGTCCAGTTTTAAATTCCGATGCTTCACTTAAGGTATACTGTGTACTTTGGACCATCTTATTGACGATGAAACACAGAAATTGCATTAAAATTTAATACAAAAAGCACAACGCCGACTTAAGTACAAGAGGACTGACACTCTCACTTTCTATGATTTGAACCTCTCCTGTGAGTCCAGTTTAAGATTCCGATGCTTGACTTCAGGTTTACAGTATACCTTGCACCTTCTTATTGACGATGAAACACAGAAATTGCATCGGAATTTAAAACAAAAGGCACAATGCTGACATAAGTACAAAGGAACTGACACTCTCACTTTCTATGATTTGAACCTCCCCTGTGAGTCCAGTTTTAGATTCCGATGCTTCACTTCAGGTTTACTGTATACCTTGCACATTCTTATTGACGATGAAACACCTAAATTGCATCCGAATTTAATACAAAAGGCACAATGCCGACCTAAGTACAAGAGGACTGACACTCTAACTTTCTAAGATTTGAACCTCTCCTGTGAGTCCAGTTCTAGATTCCGATACTTCACTTCAGGTTTAATGTATACCTTGGACCTTCTTATTGACGATGAAAGGCAGAAATTGCATCCGAATGAAATACAAAAGGCATAATACCGACTTAAGTACAAGAGGAGTGATACTCTAACTTTCTATGATTTGAACCTCTCCTGGGATTCCAGTTTTAGATTCCGATGCTTCACTTCAGGTTTACTGTATACCTTGAACCTTCTTATTGACGATGAAACACAGAAATTGCATCCGAATTTAATACAAAAGGCACAATGCCGACTTAAGTACAAGAGGACTCACACCCAAACTTTCTATGATTTAAACCCCTCCTGTGAGTCCAGTTTTAGATTCCGATGCTTCACTTCAGGTTTACTGTATACATTGGACCTTCTTATTGACGATGTGACACAGAAATTGCATCCGAATTTAATACAAAAGTCACAATGCCGACTTAAGTAAAAGAGGACTGACACTCTCATTTTCTATGATTTGAAACTCTCCTGCGAGTCCAGTTTTAAATTCCGATGCTTCACTTCAGGTTTACTGTATTCCTTGGATCTTCTTATTGACGATGAAACACAGAAATTGCATCCCAATTTAATATAAAAGGCACAATGCCGACCTAAGTACTAGAGGACTTACACTCTAACTTTCTATGATGTGAACTTCTCCTGTGAGTTCAGTTTTAGATTCTGATGCTTCACATCAGCTATACTGTATACCTTGGACCTTCTTATTGACAATGGAACACAGAAATTGCATTGGAATTTAATTCAAAAGGCACAATGCCGACTTATGTACAAGAGGACTGACACTCTCACTTTCTATAATTTGAACCTCTCCTGTGAGTCCAGTTTTTGATTCCGATGCTTCACTTCATTTATACTGTATCCCTAGGAACGTCTTATTGACGATGAAACACAGAGTTTGCATCCGAATTTAATACAAAAGGCACAATGCCGACTTAAGTACAATTGGACTGACACTCTCACTTTCTATGATTTGAACCTCTCCTGTCAGTCCAGTGTTAGATACCGATGCTTCACTTCAGGTTTAGTGTATCCCCTGGAACTTCTTATTGAAGATGGAACACAGATATTGCATCCGAATTTAATACAAAATGCACAATGCCGACTTAAGTACAAGAGGACTGACACTCTAACTTTCTATGATGTGAACCTCTCCTTTGAGTCCAGTTTTAGATTCCGATGCTTCACTTAAGGTATACTGTGTACTTTGGACCTTCTTGTTTACGATGAAACACAGAAATTGCATCCGAATTTAAGACAAAAGGCACTGAGCCGACTTAAGTACAAGAGGACAGACATTCTAATTTTTATAGATTTGAACCTCTCCTGGGGGTCCAGTTTTAGATTCCGATGCTTCACTTCAGGTTTACTGTATCCCTTGCACCTTAGTATTGACAATGAAACACAGAAATTGCATCGGAATTTAAAACAAAAGGCACAATGCTGACATAAGTACAAAGGAACTGACACTCTCACTTTCTATGATTTGAACCTCCCCTGTGCGTCCAGTTTTAGATTCCGATGCTTCACTTCAGGTTTACTGTATACCTTGCACATTCTTATTGACGATGAAACACCTAAATTGCATCCGAATTTAATACAAAAGGCACAATGCCGACCTAAGTACAAGAGGACTGACACTCTAACTTTCTAAGATTTGAACCTCTCCTGTGAGTCCAGTTCTAGATTCCGATACTTCACTTCAGGTTTAATGTATACCTTGGACCTTCTTATTGACGATGAAAGGCAGAAATTGCATCCGAATGAAATACAAAAGGCATAATACCGACTTAAGTACAAGAGGAGTGATACTCTAACTTTCTATGATTTGAACCTCTCCTGGGATTCCAGTTTTAGATTCCGATGCTTCACTTCAGGTTTACTATATACCTTGAACCTTCTTATTGACGATGAAACACAGAAATTGCATCCGAATTTAATACAAAAGGCACAATGCCGACTTAAGTACAAGAGGACTCACACCCAAACTTTCTATGATTTAAACCCCTCCTGTGAGTCCAGTTTAAGATTCCGATGCTTCACTTCAGGTTTACTGTATACATTGGACCTTCTTATTGACGATGTGACACAGAAATTGCATCCGAATTTAATACAAAAGTCACAATGCCGACTTAAGTAAAAGAGGACTGACACTCTCATTTTCTATGATTTGAAACTCTCCTGCGAGTCCAGTTTTAGATTCCGATGCTTCACTTCAGGTTTACTGTATTCCTTGGATCTTCTTATTGACGATGAAACATAGAAATTGCATCCCAATTTAATATAAAAGGCACAATGCCGACCTAAGTACTAGAGGACTTACACTCTAACTTTCTATGATGTGAACTTCTCCTGTGAGTTCAGTTTTAGATTCTGATGCTTCACTTCAGGTATACTGTATACCTTGGACCTTCTTATTGACAATGGAACACAGAAATTGCATTGGAATTTAATTCAAAAGGCACAATGCCGACTTATGTACAAGAGGACTGATACTCTCACTTTCTATAATTTGAACCTCTCCTGTGAGTCCAGTTTTTGATTCCGATGCTTCACTTCATTTATACTGTATCCCCAGGAACGTCTTATTGACGATGAAACACAGAGTTTGCATCCGAATTTAATACAAAAGGCACAATGCCGACTTAAGTACAATTGGACTGACACTCTCACTTTCTATGATTTGTACCTCTCCTGTCAGTCCAGTGTTAGATACCGATGCTTCACTTCAGGTTTAGTGTATCCCCTGGAACTTCTTATTGAAGATGGAACACAGATATTGCATCCGAATTTAATACAAAATGCACAATGCCGACTTAAGTACAAGAGGACTGACACTCTAACTTTCTATGATGTGAACCTCTCCTTTGAGTCCAGTTTTAGATTCCGATGCTTCACTTAAGGTATACTGTGTACTTTGGACCTTCTTGTTTACGATGAAACACAGAAATTGCATCCGAATTTAAGACAAAAGGCACAGAGCCGACTTAAGTACAAGAGGACAGACATTCTAATTTTTATAGATTTGAACCTCTCCTGGGGGTCCAGTTTTAGATTCCGATGCTTCACTTCAGGTTTACTGTATCCCTTGCACCTTAGTATTGACAATGAAACACAGAAATTGCATCGGAATTTAAAACAAAAGGCACAATGCTGACATAAGTACAAAGGAACTGACACTCTCACTTTCTATGATTTGAACTTCCCCTGTGAGTCCAGTTTTAGATTCCGATGCTTCACTTCAGGTTTACTGTATACCTTGCACATTCTTATTGACGATGAAACACCTAAATTGCATCCGAATTTAATACAAAAGGCACAATGCCGACCTAAGTACAAGAGGACTGACACTCTAACTTTCTAAGATTTGAACCTCTCCTGTGAGTCCAGTTCTAGATTCCGATACTTCACTTCAGGTTTAATGTATACCTTGGACCTTCTTATTGACGATGAAAGGCAGAAATTGCATCCGAATGAAATACAAAAGGCATAATACCGACTTAAGTACAAGAGGAGTGATACTCTAACTTTCTATGATTTGAACCTCTCCTGGGATTCCAGTTTTAGATTCCGATGCTTCACTTCAGGTTTACTGTATACCTTGAACCTTCTTATTGACGATGAAACACAGAAATTGCATCCGAATTTAATACAAAAGGCACAATGCCGACTTAAGTACAAGAGGACTCACACCCAAACTTTCTATGATTTAAACCCCTCCTGTGAGTCCAGTTTAAGATTCCGATGCTTCACTTCAGGTTTACTGTATACATTGGACCTTCTTATTGACGATGTGACACAGAAATTGCATCCGAATTTAATACAAAAGTCACAATGCCGACTTAAGTAAAAGAGGACTGACACTCTCATTTTCTATGATTTGAATCTCTCCTGCGAGTCCAGTTTTAGATTCCGATGCTTCACTTCAGGTTTACTGTATTCCTTGGATCTTCTTATTGACGATGAAACACAGAAATTGCATCCCAATTTAATATAAAAGGCACAATGCCGACCTAAGTACTAGAGGACTTACACTCTAACTTTCTATGATGTGAACTTCTCCTGTGAGTTCAGTTTTAGATTCTGATGCTTCACTTCAGGTATACTGTATACCTTGGACCTTCTTATTGACAATGGAACACAGAAATTGCAGTGGAATTTAATTCAAAAGGCACAATGCCGACTTATGTACAAGAGGACTGATACTCTCACTTTCTATAATTTGAACCTCTCCTGTGAGTCCAGTTTTTGATTACGATGCTTCACTTCATTTATACTGTATCCCTAGGAACGTCTTATTGACGATGAAACACAGAGTTTGCATCCGAATTTAATACAAAAGGCACAATGCCGACTTAAGTACAATTGGACTGACACTCTCACTTTCTATGATTTGAACCTCTCCTGTCAGTCCAGTGTTAGATACCGATGCTTCACTTCAGGTTCAGTGTATCCCCTGGAACTTCTTATTGAAGATGGAACACAGATATTGCATCCGAATTTAATACAAAATGCACAATGCCGACTTAAGTACAAGAGGACTGACACTCTAACTTTCTATGATGTGAACCTCTCCTTTGAGTCCAGTTTTAGATTCCGATGCTTCACTTAAGGTATACTGTGTACTTTGGACCTTCTTGTTTACGATGAAACACAGAAATTGCATCCGAATTTAAGACAAAAGGCACAGAGCCGACTTAAGTACAAGAGGACAGACATTCTAATTTTTATAGATTTGAACCTCTCCTGGGGGTCCAGTTTTAGATTCCGATGCTTCACTTCAGGTTTACTGTATCCCTTGGACCTTCTTATTGACGATGAAACACAGAAATTGCATCCGAATTTAATACAAAAGCCACAATGCCGACTTAAGTACAAGAGTACTGACACTCTAACTTTCTATGATTTGAACCTCTCCTGTGAGTCCAGTTTTAGATTCCGATGCTTCACTTCATGTTTATTGTATCCCTTGGACCTTCTTATTGACGATGAAACACAGAAATTGCATCCGAATTTTATACAAAAGCCACAATGCCGACTTAAGTACAAGAGTACTGACACTCTAACTTTCTATGATTTGAACCTCTCCTGTGAGTCCAGTTTTAGATTCCGATGCTTCACTTCAGGTTTATTGTATCCCTTGGACCTTCTTAGTGATGATGAAACACATAAATTGCAAACGAATTTAATACAAAAGGCACAATGCCAACATAAGTACAAGAGGACTGACACTCTCACTTCCTATGATTTGAACCTCTCCTGTGAGTCCAGTTTTAGATTCCGATGCTTCACTTCAGGTTTACAGTATACCTTGCACCTTCCTAATGACGATGAAGCACAGAAATTGCATCGGAAATTAATACAAAAGGCACAATGCTTACTTAAGTACAAGAGGACTGACACTCTAACTTTCTATTATTTGAACCTCTCCTGAGAGTCCAGTTTTAGATTCCGATGCTTCACTTCAGGTTTGTGTATCCCTTAAACCTTCTTATTGACGATGAAACACAGAAATTGCATCCGAATTAAATACAAAAGGCACAATGCCGACTTAAGTACAAGAGGACTCACACCCAAACTTTCTATGATTGGAACCTCTCCTGTGAGTCCAGTTTTAGTTTCCGATGCTTCACTTCATTTATACTGTATCCCTAGGAACGTCTTATTGACGATGAAACACAGAGTTTGCATCCGAATTTAATACAAATGACACAATGCTGACTTAAGTACAATAGGACTGACACTCTCACTTTCTATGATTTGAACCTCTCCTGTCAGTCCAGTGTTAGATACCGATGCTTCACTTCAGGTTTAGTGTATCCCCTGGAACTTCTTATTGAAGATGGAACACAGATATTGCATCCGAATTTAATACAAAATGCACAATGCCGACTTAAGTACAAGAGGACTGACACTCTAACTTTCTATGATTTGAACCTCTCCTTTGAGTCCAGTTTTAGATTCCGATGCTTCACTTAAGGTATACTGTGAAATTTGGACCTTCTTATTGACGATGAAACACAGAAATTTCATCAAAATTTAATACAAAAAGCACACTGCCGACTTAAGTACAAGAGGACTGACACTCTCACTTTCTATGATTTGAACCTCTCCTGTGAGTCCAGTTTAAGATTCCAATTCTTGACTTCAGGTTTACAGTATACCTTGCAATTTCTTATTGACGATGAAACACAGAAATTGCATCGGAATTTAAAACAAAAGGCACAATGCCGACATAAGTACAAAGGAACTGACACTCTCACATTCTATGATTTGAACCTCTCCTGTGAGTCCAGTTTTAGATTCCGATGCTTCACTTCAGGTCTACTGTATCCCTTGGAACTTCTTATTGACGATGAAACACAGAGTTTGCATCCGAATTTAATACAAAAGGCACAATGCCGACTTAAGTACAATAGGACTGACACTCTCACTTTCTATGATTTGAACCTCTCTCGTGAGTCCAGTTTTAGATTCCGATGCATCAATTCAGGTTTACTGTATCACTTGGACCTTCTTATTGACGATGAAACACAGAAATTGCATCCGAATTTAATACAAAAGCTACAATGACAACTTAAGTACAAGAGGACTGACACTCTAACTTTCTATGATTTGAACCTCTCCTGCGACTCCAGGTTTCGATTCCGATACTTCACTTGAGGTTTAATGTATCCCTTGGACCTTCTTATTAACGATGAAACGCAGAAATTGCATCTGAATTTAATACAAAATGCACAATGCCGACTTTATTACAAGAGGACTGACACACTAACTTTCTATGATTTGAACCTCTCCTGTAAGTCCAGTTTTAGATTCCGATGCTTCACTTCAGGTTTACTGTATACCTTGCACCTTCTTATTGACGATGAAACACAGAAATTGCGTCGGAATTAAACTCAAAATGCACAATGCCGACTTAAGTACAAGAGGGTTGACACTCTTACTTTCTATGATTGGAACCCCTCCTGTGAGTCCTGTTTTAGATTCCGATGCTTCCCTTCAGGTTTACCGTGTACCTTGGAACTTCTTATTGACGATGAAACACAGAGTTTGCATCCGAATTTAATACAAAAGGCACAATGCCGACTTAAGTACTATAGGACTGACACTCTCACTTCCTATGGTTTGAACCTCTCCTGTCAGTACAGTGTTAGATTCCGATGCTTCACTTCAGGTTTACTGTATCCCTCGGAACTTCTTATTGACGATGGAACACAGATATTGCATCCGAATTTAACACAAAATGCACAATGCCGACCTAAGTACAAGAGGACTGACACTCTAACTTTCTGTGATTGGAACCCCTCCTGTGAGTCCTGTTTTAGATTCCGATGCTTCCCTTCAGGTTTACCGTGTACCTTGGACGTTCTTATTGATGATGAAACACAGAAATTGCATACGAATTTAATACAAAAGGCACAATGCCAACATAAGTACAAGAGGACTGACACTCTCACTTCCTATGATTTGAACCTCTCCTGTGAGTCCAGTTTTAGATTCCGATGCTTCACTTCAGGTTCACAGTATACCTTGCACCTTCCTAATGACGATGAAGCACAGAAATTGCATCGGAAATTAATACAAAAGGCACAATGCTTACTTAAGTACAAGAGGACTGACACTCTAACTTTCTATTATTTGAACCTCTCCTGTGAGTCCAGTTTTAGATTCCGATGCTTCACTTCAGGTTTGTGTATCCCTTAAACCTTCTTATTGACGATGAAACACAGAAATTGCATCCGAATTAAATACAAAAGGCATAATACCGACTTAAGTACAAGAGGAGTGATACTCTAACTTTCTATGATTTGAACCTCTCCTGGGATTCCAGTTTTAGATTCCGATGCTTCACTTCAGGTTTACTGTATACCATGAACCTTCTTATTGACGATGATACACAGAAATTGCATCCGAATTTAATACAAAAGGCACAATGCCGACTTAAGTACAAGAGGACTCACACCCAAACTTTCTATGATTTAAACCCCTCCTGTGAGTCCAGTTTTAGATTCCGATGCTTCACTTCAGGTTTACTGTATACATTGGACCTTCTTATTGACGATGTGACACAGAAATTGCATCCGAATTTACTACAAAAGTCACAATGCCGACTTAAGTAAAAGAGGACTGACACTCTCAATTTCTATGATTTGAAACTCTCCTGCGAGTGTAGTTTTAGATTCCGATGCTTCACTTCAGGTTTACTGTATTCCTTGGACCTTCAATTTGACGATGAATCACAGAAATTGCCTCCCAATTTAATATAAAAGGCACAATGCCGACCTAAGTACTAGAGGACTTACACTCTAACTATCTATGATTTGAACTTCTCCTGTGAGTCCAGTTTTAGATTCTGATGCTTCACTTCAGGTATACTGTATACCTTGGACCCTCTTATTGACAATGGAACACAGAAATTGCATTGGAATTTAATTCAAAAGGCACAATGCCGACTTATGTACAAGAGGACTGACGCTCTCACTTTCTATGATTGGAACCTCTCCTGTGAGTCCAGTTTCAGTTTCCGATGCTTCACTTCATTTATACTGTATCCCTAGGAACGTCTTATTGACGATGAAACACAGAGTTTGCATCCGAATTTAATACAAATGACACAATGCCGACTTAAGTACAATAGGACTGACACTCTCACTTTCTATGATTTGAACCTCTCCTGTCAGTCCAGTGTTAGATACCGATGCTTCACTTCAGGTTTAGTGTATCCCCTGGAACTTCTTATTGAAGATGGAACACAGATATTGCATCCGAATTTAATACAAAATGCACAATGCCGACTTAAGTACAAGAGGACTGACACTCTAACTTTCTATGATTTGAACCTCTCCTTTGAGTCCAGTTTTAGATTCCGATGCTTCACTTAAGGTATACTGTGTACTTTGGACCTTCTTATTGACGATGAAACACAGAAATTTCATCAAAATTTAATACAAAAAGCACACTGCCGACTTAAGTACAAGAGGACTGACACTCTCACTTTCTATGATTTGAACCTCTCCTGTGAGTCCAGTTTAAGATTCCAATTCTTGACTTCAGGTTTACAGTATACCTTGCAATTTCTTATTGACGATGAAACACAGAAATTGCATCGGAATTTAAAACAAAAGGCACAATGCCGACATAAGTACAAAGGAACTGACACTCTCACATTCTATGATTTGAACCTCTCCTGTGAGTCCAGTTTTAGATTCTGATGCTTCACTTCAGGTCTACTGTATCACTTGGAACTTCTTATTGACGATGAAACACAGAGTTTGCATCCGAATTTAATACAAAAGGCACAATGCCGACTTAAGTACAATAGGACTGACACTCTCACTTTCTATGATTTGAACCTCTCTCGTGAGTCCAGTTTTAGATTCCGATGCATCACTTCAGGTTTACTGTATCACTTGGACCTTCTTATTGACGATGAAACACAGAAATTGCATCCGAATTTAATACAAAAGCTACAATGACAACTTAAGTACAAGAGGACTGACACTCTAACTTTCTATGATTTGAACCTCTCCTGTGACTCCAGGTTTAGATTCCGATACTTCACTTGAGGTTTAATGTATCCCTTGCACCTTCTTATTAACGATGAAACGCAGAAATTGCATCTGAATTTAATACAAAATGCACAATGCCGACTTTATTACAAGAGGACTGACACTCTTACTTTCTATGATTTGAACCTCTCCTGTAAGTCCAGTTTTAGATTCCGATGCTTCACTTCAGGTTTACTGTATACCTTGCACCTTCTTATTGACGATGAAACACAGAAATTGCGTCGGAATTAAACTCAAAATATACACTGCCGACTTAATTACAAGAGGGTTGACACTCTTACTTTCTATGACTGGAACCCCTCCTGTGAGTCCTGTTTTAGATTCCGATGCTTCCCTTCAGGTTTACCGTGTACCTTGGAACTTCTTATTGACGATGAAACACAGAGTTTGCATCCGAATTTAATACAAAAGGCACAATGCCGACTTAAGTACTATAGGACTGACACTCTCACTTCCTATGGTTTGAACCTCTCCTGTCAGTACAGTGTTAGATTCCGATGCTTCACTTCAGGTTTACTGTATCCCTCGGAACTTCTTATTGACGATGGAACACAGATATTGCATCCAAATTTAACACAAAATGCACAATGCCGACCTAAGTACAAGAGGACTGACACTCTAACTTTCTGTGATTTGAACCTCTCCTGTGAGTCCACTTTCAGATTCCGATGCTTCACTTAAGGTATACTGCATACTTTGGACCTTCTTCTTGACGATGAAACACAGAAATTGCATCCGAATATAATACAAAAGGCACAATGCCGACTTAAGTACAAGAGGACTGCCACTCTCACTTTCTATGATTTGAACCTCTCCTGTGAGTCCAGTTTTAGACTTCGATGTTTCACTTCAGGTTTACTGTATACCTTGCACCTTCTTATTGACGATGAAACACCTAAATTGCATTCGAAATTAATACAAAAGGCACAATGCCGACCTAAGTACAAGAGGACTTACACTCTATCTATGATTTGAACCTCTCCTGTGAGTCCAGATTTAGTTTCAGATGCTTCACTTCAGGTTTACTGTATCACTTGGACCTTCTTATTGACGATGAAACACAGAAATCGCATCCGAATTTAATACAAAAGGCACAATGACAACTTAAGTATAAGAGGACTGACACTCTAATTTTCTATGATTTGAACCTCTCCTGTCAGTACAGTGTTAGATACAGATCCTTCACTTCAGGTTTACTGTATCCCTTGGAACTTCTTATTGACGATGGAACACAGATATTGCATCCGAATTTAACACAAAATGCACAATGCCGACCTAAGTACAAGAGGACGGACACTCTAACTTTCTATGATTTGAACCACTCCTGTGAGTCCAGTTTTAGATTCCGATGCTTCACTTCATTTTTACTGTATCCCTTGGAGCTTCTTATTTACGATGAAACACAGAGTTTGCATCGGAATTTAATACAAGAGGCACAATGCCGGCTCACCTACAAGAGGACTGACACTCTCACTTTCTATGACTTGAACATCTCCTGTGAGTCCAGTTTTAGATTCCGATGCTTCACGTCAGGTCTACTGTATCCCTAGGAACGTCTTGTTGACGATGAAACACAGAGTTTGCATCCGAATTTAATACAAAAGGCACAATGCCGACTTAAGTACAATAGGACTGACACTCTCACTTTCTACGATTTGAACCTCTCCTGTCAGTCCAGTGTTAGATACCGATGCTTCACTTCAGGTTTAGTGTATCCCCTGGAACTTCGTATTGAAGATGGAACACAGATATTGCATCCGAATTTAATACAAAATGCACAATGCCGACTTAAGTACAAGAGGACTGACACTCTAACTTACTATGATTTGAACCTCTCCTTTGAGTCCAGTTTTAAATTCCGATGCTTCACTTAAGGTATACTGTGTACTTTGGACCATCTTATTGACGATGAAACACAGAAATTGCATTAAAATTTAATACAAAAAGCACAACGCCGACTTAAGTACAAGACGACTGATACTCTCACTTTCTATGATTTGAACCTCTCCTGTGTGTCCAGTTTAAGATTCCGATGCTTGACTTCAGGTTTACAGTATACCTTGCACCTTCTTATTGACGATGAAACACAGAAATTGTATCGGAATTTAAAACAAAAGGCACAATGCTGACATAAGTACAAAGGAACTGACACTCTCACATTCTATGATTTGAACCTCCCCTGTGAGTCCAGTTTTAGATTCCGATGCTTCAATTCAGGTTTACTGTATACCTTGTACATTCTTATTGACGATGAAACACCTAAATTGCATCCGAATTTAATACAAAAGGCACAATGCCGACCTAAGTTCAAGAGGACTGACACTCTAACTTTCTATGATTTGAACCTCTCCTGTGAGTCCTGTTCTAGATTCCAATACTTCACTTCAGGTTTAATGTATACCTTGGACCTTCTTATTGACGATGAAAGGCAGAAATTGCATCTGAATTTAATACAAAATGCACAATGCCGACTTCATGACAAGAGGACTGACACTCTAACTTTCTATGATTTGAACCTCTCCTGTAAGTCCAGTTTTAGATTCCGATGCTTCACTTCTGGTTTACTGTATACCTTGGATCGTCTTCTTGACGATGAAACACAGAAATTGCGTCGGAATTAAACTCAAAATGCACAATGCCGACTTAAGTACAAGAGGACTGACACTCTTACTTCCTATGATGAGAACCCCTCCTGTGAGTCCAGTTTTAGATTCCGATGCTTCCCTTCAGGTTTACCGTGTACCTTGGAACTTCTTATTGACGATGAAACACAGTGTTAGCATCCGAATTTAATACAAAAGGCACAATGCCGACTTAAGTACTATAGGACTGACACTCTCACTTCCTATGGTTTCAACCTCTCCTGTCAGTACAGTGTTAGATTCCGATGCTTCACTTCAGGTTTACTGTATCCCTTGGAACTTCTTATTGACGATGGAACACAGATATTGCATCCGAATTTAACACAAAATGCACAATGCCGACCTAAGTACAAGAGGACTGACACTCTTACTTTCTATGATTTGAACCGCTCCTGTGAGTCCAGTTTTATATTCCGATGCTTCTCTTCAAGCTTACCGTGTACCTTGGATCTTCTTGTTGACGATGAAAGACAGAAATTGCATCAGAATTAAATTCAGTAGGCACAATACCGAGTTAAGTGCCAGAGGACTGACACTCAAACTTTCTATGATTTGAACCGGTCCTGTGAGTCCAGTTTTAGATTCCGATAATTCACTTCAGGTTTACTGTATAACTTGGACCTCCTTATTGACGATGAAACACGGAGTTTGCGTCCGAATTTAATACAAAGGGCACAATGCCGACTTAAGTACAAGAGCACTGACACTCTAACTTTCTATGATTTCAACCTCTCCTGTGAGTCCGGTTTTGGATTCCGATGCTTCACTTCAGGTTTACTGTATCCCTCGGACCTTCTTATTGACGATGAAAAACAGAAATTGCATCCGAATTTAATACCAAAGGCACAACGCCGACTTAAGTACAATAGGACTGACACTCTCGCTTTCTATGATTTGAACCTCTCCTGTGAGTCCAGTTTCAGAATCCGATGCTTCACTTAAGGTATACTGCATACTTTGGACCTTCTTATTGACGATGAAACACAGAAATTGCATCCGAATTTAATACAAAAGTCACAATGCCGACTTAAGTACAAGAGGACTGACACTCTCACTTTCTATGATTTGAACCTCTCCTGTGAGTCCAGTTTTAGATTCCGATGCTTCACTTCAGGTTTGCTGTATACCTTGCACCTTCTTATTGACGATGAAACACCTAAATTGCATCCTAATTTAATACAAAAGGCACAATGCCAACCTAAGTACAAGAGGACTAACACTCTAACTATCTATGATTTGAACCTCTCCTGTGAGTCCAGATTTAGATTCAGATGCTTCACTTCAGGTTTACTGTTTCACTTGGACCTTCTTATTGACGATGAAACACAGAAATTGCATCCGAATGTAATACAAAAGGCACAATGCCGACATAAGTATTAGAGGACTGACACTCTCCCTTTCTATGATTTGAATCTCTCCTGTAAGTCCAGTTTTAGATTCCGATGCTTCACTACAGGTTTACTGTATACCTTGGACCTTCTTTTTGACGATGAAACACAGATATTGCATCCGAATTTAATACAAAAGTCACAATGCCGACTAAAGTACAAGAGGACTGACACTCTAACTTTCTATGACTTGAACCTCTCCTGTAAGTCCAGTTTTAGATTCCGATCCTTCACTTCAGGTTTACTGTATCCCTTGGATCTTCTTATTGACGATGAAACACAGATATTGCATCCGAATGTAATACAAAAGGCACAATGCCGACCTAAGTACTAGAGGACTGACACTCTCACTTTCTATGATTTGAATCTCTCCTGTAAGTCCAGTTTTAGATTCCGATGCTTCACTTTAGGTTTACTGTATACCTTGGACCTTCTTATTGACGATGAAACACAGAAATTGCATCCGAATTTCATACAAAAGGCACAATGCCGACTTAAGTAAAAGAGGACTGACACTCTCACTTTCTATGATTTGAACTTTTCCTGTGAGTCCAGTTTTAGATTCCGATGCTTCACCTCAGGTTTAGTGTATAACTTGGACCTTCTTATTGACGATGAAACACAGAGTTTGCATCCGAATTTAACGCAAAAGGCACAATGCCGACTTAAGTACAAGAGGACTGACACTCTAACTTTGTATGACTTGAACCTCTCCTGTAAGTCCAGTTTTAGATTCCGATCCTTCATTTCAGGTTTACTGTATACCTTGGATCTTCTTATTGACGATGAAACACAGATATTGCATCCGAATGTAATACAAAAGGCACAATGCCGACCTAAGTACTAGAGGACTGACACTCTCACTTTCTATGATTTGAATCTCTCCTGTAAGTCCAGTTTTAGATTCCGATGCTTCACTTCAGGTTTACTGTATACCTTGGACCTTCTTTTTGACGATGAAACACAGTTATTGCATCCGAATTTAATACAAAAGTCACAATGCCGACTTAAGTACAAGAGGACTGACACTCTAACTTTCTATGACTTGAACCTCTCCTGCAAGTCCAGTTTTAGATTACGATCCTTCACTTCAGGTTTACTGTATCCCTTGGATCTTCTTATTGACGATGAAACACAGAAATTGCATCCGAATGTAATACAAAAGGCACAATGCCAACCTAAGTACTAGAGGACTGACACTCTCACTTTCTATGATTTGAATCTCTCCTGTAAATCCAGTTTTAGATTCCGATGCTTCACTTCAGTTTTACTGTATCCCTTGGACCTTCTTATTGACGATGAAGCATAGAAATTGCATCCGAATTTAATACAAAAGGCACAATGCCGACTTAAGTACAAGAGGACCGACACTCTAACTGTCTATGTTTTGAACATCTCCTGTGAGTCCAGTTTTAGATTCCGATGCTTTACTTCAGGTTTACTGTATCCCTTGGACCTTCTTGTTGACGATGAAACACAGAAATTGCATCCGAATTTAATACAAAAGGCACAATGCCGACTTAAGTACAAGAGGACTGACACTCTCACTTTCTATCATTTGAACCTCTCCTGTAAGTCCAGTTTTAGATTCCGATGCTTCACTTCAGGTTTACTGTATACCTTGGACCTTGTTATTGACGATGAAACACAGAAATTGCTTCCGAATTTAATACAAAAGGCACAATGCCGACTTAAGTAAAAGAGGACTGACACTCTACTTTCTGTGATTTGAACCTCTCCTGTCAGTCCAGTTTTAGAATCCGACGCTTCACTTCAGGTTTACTGTATACCTTGCACCTTCTTATTGACGATGCAACACAGAAATTGCATCCGAATTTAATACAAAGGGCACAATGCCGACTTATGTACAAGAGGACTGACACTCTCACTTTCTATTATTTGAACATCTCCTGTGAGTCCACTTTTAGATTACGATGCTTCACTTCAGGTTTAATGTATCCCTTGGACCTTCTTATTGACGATGAAATAAAGAAATTGCATCCGAATTTAATACAAAAGGCACAAAGCCGACGTAAGTACAAGAGGACTGACACTGTCCCTTTGTATGATTTGGACCTCTCCTGTGAGTACAGTTTTAGATTCCGATGCTTCACGTCAGGTTTACTGTATCCCTTGGACCTTCTTGTTGACGATGAAACACAGAAATTGTATCCGAATTTAATACAAAAGGCACAATGCCGACTTAAGTACAAGAGGACTGACACTCTCACTTTCTATGATTTGAACCTCTCCTGTAAGTCCAGTTTTAGATTCCGATGCTTCACTTCAGGTTTACTGTATACCTTGGACCTTCTTATTGACGATGAAACACAGAAATTGCATCTGAATTTAATACAAAAGGCACAATGCCGACTTAAGTAAAAGAGGACTGACACTCTCACTTTCTGTGATTTGAACCTCTCCTGTCAGTCCAGTTTTAGAATCCGACGCTACACATCAGGTTTACTGTATACCTTGCACCTTCTTATTGACGATGCAACACAGAAATTGCATCCAAATTTAATACAAAGGGCACAATGCCGACTTATGTACAAGAGGACTGACACTCTAACTTTCTATGATTTGAACCTCTCCTGTGAGTCCAGTTCTAGATTCCAATACTTCACTTCAGGTTTAATGTATACCTTGGACCTTCTTATTGACGATGAAAGGCAGAAATTGCATCTGAATTTAATACAAAATGCACAATGCCGACTTCATTACAAGAGGACTGACACTCTAACTTTCTATGATTTGAACCTCTCCTGTAAGTCCAGTTTTAGATTCCGATGCTTCACTTCAGGTTTACTGTATACCTTGGATCGTCTTCTTGACGATGAAACACAGAAATTGCGTCGGAATTAAACTCAAAATGCACAATGCCGACTTAAGTACAAGAGGACTGACACTCTTACTTCCTATGATTTGAACCCCTCCTGTGAGTCCAGTTTTAGATTCCGATGCTTCCCTTCAGGTTTACCGTGTACCTTGGAACTTCTTATTGACGATGAAACACAGAGTTAGCATCCGAATTTAATACAAAAGGCACAATGCCGACTTAAGTACTATAGGACTGACACTCTCACTTCCTATGGTTTCAACCTCTCCTGTCAGTACAGTGTTAGATTCCGATGCTTCACTTCAGGTTTACTGTATCCCTTGGAACTTCTTATTGACGATGGAACACAGATATTGCATCCGAATTTAACACAAAATGCACAATGCCGACCTAAGTACAAGAGGACTGACACTCTTACTTTCTATGATTTGAACCGCTCCTGTGAGTCCAGTTTTATATTCCGATGCTTCTCTTCAAGCTTACCGTGTACCTTGGATCTTCTTGTTGACGATGAAAGACAGAAATTGCATCAGAATTAAATTCAGTAGGCACAATACCGAGTTAAGTGCCAGAGGACTGACACTCAAACTTTCTATGATTTGAACCTCTCCTGTGAGTCCAGTTTTAGTTTCCGATAATTCAGTTCAGGTTTACTGTATAACTTGGACCTCCTTATTGACGATGAAACACGGAGTTTGCGTCCGAATTTAATACAAAGGGCACAATGCCGACTTAAGTACAAGAGCACTGACACTCTCGCTTTCTATGATTTGAACCTCTCCTGTGCGTCCAGTTTTAGAATCCGATGCTTCACTTAAGGTATACTGCATACTTTGGACCTTCTTATTGACGATGAAACACAGAAATTGCATCCGAATTTAATACAAAAGGCACAATGCCGACTTAAGTACAAGAGGACTGACACTCTCACTTTCTATGATTTGAACCTCTCCTGTGAGTCCAGTTTTAGATTCCGATGCTTCACTTCAGGTTTGCTGTATACCTTCCACCTTCTTATTGACGATGAAACACCTAAATTGCATCCTAATTTAATACAAAAGGCACAATGCCGACCTAAGTACAAGAGGACTAACACTCTAACTATCTATGATTTGAACCTCTCCTTTGAGTCCAGATTTAGATTCAGATGCTTCACTTCAGGTTTACTGTTTCACTTGGACCTTCTTATTGACGATGAAACACAGAAATTGCATCCGAATGTAATACAAAAGGCACAATGCCGACATAAGTACTAGAGGACTGACACTCTCCCTTTCTATGATTTGAATCTCGCCTGTAAGTCCAGTTTTAGATTCCGATGCTTCACTACAGGTTTACTGTATACCTTGGACCTTCTTTTTGACGATGAAACACAGATATTGCATCCGAATTTAATACAAAAGTCACAATGCCGACTTAAGTACAAGAGGACTGACACTCTAACTTTCTATGACTTGAACCTCTCCTGTAAGTCCAGTTTCAGATTCCGATCCTTCACTTCAGGTTTACTGTATCCCTTGGATCTTCTTATTGACGATGAAACACAGATATTGCATCCGAATGTAATACAAAAGGCACAATGCCGACCTAAGTACTAGAGGACTGACACTCTCACTTTCTATGATTTGAATCTCTCCTGTAAGTCCAGTTTTAGATTCCGAAGCTTCACTTCAGGTTCACTGTATACCTTGGACCTTCTTATTGACGATGAAACACAGAAATTGCATCCGAATTTAATACAAAAGTCACAATGCCGACTTAAGTACAAGAGGACTGACACTCTAACTTTCTATGACTTGAACCTCTCCTGTAAGTCCAGTTTTAGATTACGATCCTTCACTTCAGGTTTACTGTATCCCTTGGATCTTCTTATTGACGATGAAACACAGAAATTGCATCCGAATGTAATACAAAAGGCACAATGCCGACCTAAGTACTAGAGGACTGACATCTCACTTTCTATGATTTGAATCTCTCCTGTAAATCCAGTTTTAGATTCCGATGCTTCACTTCAGGTTTACTGTATCCCTTGGACCTTCTTATTGACGATGAAGCATAGAAATTGCATTCGAATTTAATACAAAAGGCAAAATGCCGACTTAAGTACAAGAGGACCGACACTCTAACTGTCTATGTTTTGAACATCTCCTGTGAGTCCAGTTTTAGATTCCGATGCTTCACTTCAGGTTTACTGTATCCCTTGGACCTTCTTGTTGACGATGAAACACAGAAATTGCATCTGAATTTAATACAAAAGGCACAATGCCGACGTAAGTACAAGAGGACTGACACTCTCACTTTCTATGATTTGAACCTCTCCTGTAAGTCCAGTTTTAGATTCCGATGCTTCACTTCAGGTTTACTGTATACCTTGGACCTTGTTATTGACGATGAAACACAGAAATTGCTTCCGAATTTAATACAAAAGGCACAATGCCGACTTAAGTAAAAGAGGACTGACACTCTACTTTCTGTGATTTGAACCTCTCCTGTCAGTCCAGTTTTAGAATCCGACGCTTCACTTCAGGTTTACTGTATACCTTGCACCTTCTTATTGACGATGCAACACAGAAATTGCATCCGAATTTAATACAAAGGGCACAATGCAGACTTATGTACAAGAGGACTGACACTCTCACTTTCTATTATTTGAACATCTCCTGTGAGTCCACTTTTAGATTACGATGCTTCACTTCAGGTTTAATGTATCCCTTGGACCTTCTTATTGACGATGATATACAGAAATTGCATCCGAATTTAATACAAAAGGCACAAAGCCGACGTAAGTACAAGAGGACTGACACTGTCCCTTTGTATGATTTGGACCTCTCCTGTGAGTACAGTTTTAGATTCCGATGCTTCACTTCAGATTTACTGTATCCCTTGGACCTTCTTGTTGACGATGAAACACAGAAATTGTATCCGAATTTAATACAAAAGGCACAATGCCGACTTAAGTACAAGAGGACTGACACTCTCACTTTCTATGATTTGAACCTCTCCTGTAAGTCCAGTTTTAGATTCCGATGCTTCACTTCAGGTTTACTGTATACCTTGGACCTTCTTATTGACGATGAAACACAGAAATTGCATCTGAATTTAATACAAAAGGCACAATGCCGACTTAAGTAAAAGAGGACTGACACTCTCACTTTCTGTGATTTGAACCTCTCCTGTCAGTCCAGTTTTAGAATCCGACGCTACACATCAGGTTTACTGTATACCTTGCACCTTCTTATTGACGATGCAACACAGAAATTGCATCCAAATTTAATACAAAGGGCACAATGCCGACTTATGTACAAGAGGACTCACACTCTCACTTTCTGTGATTTGAATCTGTCCTGTAAGTCCAGTTTTAGATTCTGATGCTTCACTTCAGGTTTACTGTATAACTTGGACCTTCTTATTGATGATGAAACACAGAGTTTGCATCCGAATTTAACACAAAAGGCACAATGCCGACTTAAGTACAAGAGGACTGACACTCTAACTTTCTAAGACTTGAACCTCTCCTGTAAGTCCAGTTTTAGATTCCGATCCTTCACTTCAGGTTTACTCTATCCCTTGGATCTTCTTATTGACGATGAAACACAGATATTGCATCCGAATGTAATACAAAAGGCACAATGCCGACCTAAGTACTAGAGGACTGACACTCTCACTTTCTATGATTTGAATCTCTCCTGTAAGTCCAGTTTTAGATTCCGATGCTTCACTTCAGGTTTACTGTATACCTTGGACCTTCTTTTTGACGATGAAACACAGATATTCCATCCGAATTTAATACAAAATTCACAATGCCGACTTAAGTACAAGAGGACTGACACTCTAACTTTCTATGACTTGAACCTCTCCTGTAAGTCCAGTTTTAGATTCCGATCCTTCACTTCAGGTTTACTGTATCCCTTGGATCTTCTTATTGACGATGAAACACAGATATTGCATCCGAATGTAATACAATAGGCACAATGCCGACCTAAGTACTAGAGGACTGACACTCTCACTTTCTATGATTTGAATCTCTCCTGTAAGTCCAGTTTTAGATTCCGATGCTTCACTTCAGGTTTACTGTATCCCTTGGACCTTGTCATTGACGATGAAGCATAGAAATTGCATCCCAATTTAATACAAAAGGCACAATGCCGACTTAAGTACAAGAGGACTGACACTCTCACTTAATATGATTTGAACCTCTCCTGTGAGTCCAATTTTAGAATCCGATGCTTCACTTCAGGTTTACTGTATCCCTTGGACCTTCTTGTTGACGATGAAACACAGAAATTGCATCCGAATTTAATACAAAAGCCACAATGCCGACTTAAGTACAAGAGGACTGACACTCTCACTTTCTATGATTCGAACCTCTCGTGTAAGTCCAGTTTTAGATTCCGATGCTTCACTTCAGGTTTACTGTATACCTTGAACCTTGTGATTGACAATGAAACACAGAAATTGCTTCCGAATTTAATACAAAGGGCACAATGCCGACTTATGTACAAGAGGACTGACACTCTCACTTTCTATTATTTGAACCTCTCCTGTGAGTCCAGTTTTAGATTCCGATGCTTCACTTCAGGTTTTCTGTATCCCTTGGACCTTCTTGTTCACGATGAAACACAGAAATTGCATTCCGAATTTAAAACAAAAGGCACAATGCCGACTTAAGTACAAGAGGACTGACACTCTCACTTTCTGTGATTTGAACCTCTCCTGTCAGTCCAGTTTTAGAATCCGACGCTTCACGTCAGGTTTACTGTGTACCTTGCACCTTCTTATTGACGATGCAACACAGAAATTGCATCCGAATTTAATACAAAGAGCACAATGCCGACTTATGTACAAGAGGACTCACACTCTCACTTTCTGTGATTTGAATCTCTCCTGTAAGTCCAGTTTTAGATTCTGATGCTTCACTTCAGGTTTACTGTATAACTTGGACCTTCTTATTGACGATGAAACACAGAGTTTGCATCCGGATTTAACACAAAAGGCACAATGCCGACTTAAGTACAAGAGGACTGACACTCTAACTTTCTATGACTTGAACCTCTCCTGTAAGTCCAGTTTTAGATTCCGATCCTTCACTTCAGGTTTACTCTATCCCTTGGATCTTCTTATTGACGATGAAACACAGAAATTGCATCCGAATGTAATACAAAAGGCACAATGCCGACCTAAGTACTAGAGGACTGACACTCTCACTTTCTATGATTTGAATCTCTCCTGTAAGTCCAGTTTTAGATTCCGATCCTTCACTTCAGGTTTACTGTATCCCTTGGATCTTCTTATTGACGATGAAACACAGATATTGCATCTGAATGTAATACAAAAGGCACAATGCCGACCTAAGTACTAGAGGACTGACACTCTCACTTTCTATGATTTGAATCTCTCCTGTAAATCCAGTTTTAGATTCCGATGCCTCACTTCAGGTTTACTGTACCCCTTGGACCTTCTTATTGACGATGAAGCATAGAAATTGCATCCGAATTTAATACAAAAGGCACAATGCCGACTTAAGTACAAGAGGACTGACACTCTAACTGTCTATGTTTTGAACATCTCCTGTGAGTCCAGTTTTAGATTCCGATGCTTCACTTCAGGTTTACTGTATCCCTTGGACCTTCTTGTTGACGATGAAACACAGAAATTGCATCCGAATTTAATACAAAAGGCACAATGCCGACTTAAGTACAAGAGGACGGACACTCTCACTTTCTATGATTTGAACCTATCCTGTAAGTCCAGTTTAAATTCCGATGCTTCACTTCAGGTTTACTGTATACCTTGGACCTTCTTATTGACGATGAAACACAGAAATTGCATCCGAATTTAATACAAAAGGCACAATGCCGATTAAGTAAAAGAGGACTGACACTCTAACTTTCTGTGATTTGAACCTCTCCTGTCAGCCCAGTATTAGAATCTGACGCTTCACTTCACGTTTACTGTATACCTTGCACCTTCTTATTGACGATGCAACACAGAAATTGCAACCGAATTTAATACAAAAGGCACAATGCCGACTTAAGTACAAGTGGACTGACAATCCAACTTTCTATAATTTGAACCTCTCCTGTGAGTCCAGTTTTAGATTCCGATGCTTCACTTCAGGTTTACTGTATACCTTGGACCTTCTTATTGACGATGGAACACAGAAATTGCATCAGAATTTAATTCAAAAGGCACAATGCCGACTGAAGTACAAGAGGACTGACACTCTAACTTTCTATGATTTGAACATCTCCTTTGAGTCCAGTTCTAGATTCCGATGCTTCACTTCAGGTTTTCTGTATACCTTGCACCTTCTTATTGACGATGAAACACAGATATTGCATCCGAATTTAATACAAAAGGCACAATACCGACTTAAGTACAAGAGGAGTGATACTCTTACTCTCTATGATTTGAACCTCTCTTGTGAGTCCAGTTTAAGATTCCAATGCTTCACTTCAGGTTTACTGTATACCTTGAACTTTCTTATTGACGATGAAACACAGAAATTGCATCCGAATTTAATACAAAAGGCACAATGCCGACTTAAGTAAAAGAGGACTGACACTCTCACTTTCTGTGATTTGAACCTCTCCTGTCAGTCCAGTTTTAGATTCCGACGCTTCACTTCATGTTTACTGTATACCTTGCACCTTCTTACTGACGATGAAACACAGAAATTGCATCCGAATTTAATACAAAAAGCACAATGCCGACTTATGTACAAGAGGACTGAAACTCTCCCTATCTATTATGTGAACCTCTCCTGTGAGTCCAGTTTTAGATTACGATGCTTCACTTCAGGTTTGATGTATCCCTTGGACCTTCTTATTGACGATGAAGTACAGAAATTGCATCCGAATTTAATACAAAAGGTACAAGGCAGACTTAAGTAAAGGAGGATTTACGCTCTCTCTTTCTATGATTTGAACCTCTCCTGTCAGTCCAATTTTAGATTCCGACTCTTCACTTCAGGTTTACTGTATACCTTGCACCATCTTATTGACGATGAGACACAGACATTGCATCCGAAATTAATACAAAAGGCACAGTACCGACTTAAGTACAAGAGGAGTGATACTCTAACTCTCTATGATTTGAACCTCTCCTGTGAGTCTAGTTTTAGATTCCGATACTTCACTTCAGGTTTACTGTTTACCTTGAACCTTCTTACTGACGAGAAACACAGAAATAGCATCCGAATTTAAAACGAAAGGCACAATGCCGACTTAAGTACAAGAGGACTGACACTCTACCTTTCTATGATTTGAACCTCTCCTGTGAGTCCAGCTTTAGATTCCGATGCTTCACTTCAGGTTTAATGTGTACCTTGGACCTTCTTATTGACGATGGAAGACAGATATTGCATCGAACTTAAATTCAAAAGGCACAATGCCGACTTAAGTACAGGAGGACTGACACTCTAACTTTCTGAAATTGAACCTATCCTGTGAGGCCAGTTATAGATTCCGATGCTTCACTTCAGGTTTACTGTATACCTTGCACCTTCCTATTGACGATGAAACACAGAAATTGCATCGGAATATAATACAAAAGCACATTGCCGACTTAAGTACAAGAGTACTGACACTCTCACTTTCTATGATTTGAACCTCTCCTGTGAGTCCAGTTTTAGATTCCGAAGCTCCACTTCAGGTTTACTGTATCCCTTGGACCTTCTTATTGACGATGAAACACAGAGTTTGCATCGGAATTAAATACAAAAGACACAGTGCCGACTTAAGTACAAGAGGACTGACACTATCACTATCTATGATTTGAACTTCTCCTGTGGGTCCAGTTTCAGATTCCGATGCTCACTTCAGGTTTACTCTATCTCTTGGACCATCTTATTGACGATGAAACACAGAGTTTGCATCCGAATTTCATACAAAAGGCACAATGCCGAGTTAAGTACAAGAGGACCGACACCCTAACTTTCTATGATTTGAACCTCTCCTGTGAGTCCAGTTTTAGATTCCGATGCCTCACTTCAGGTTTACTGTATCCCTTGGACCTTCTTATTGACGATGAAACACAGAAATTGCATCTGAATTTAATACAAAAGGCACAATGCCGACTGAAGAACAAGAGGACTGACACTCTCACTTTCTATGATATGAATCTCTCCTGTGGGTGCAGTTTTACATTCCAATGCTTCACTTCAGGATTACTGTATACCTTGCACCTTCTTATTGACGATGAAACACAGAAATTGCATCGGAATTTAATACAAAAGTACAATGCCAACTTAAGTACATGAGAACTGACACTCTCACTTTCTATGATTTGAACCTCTTCTGTGAGTCCAGTTTTATATTCCGATGCTTCACTTCAGGTTTACTGTATCCCTTGGATCTTCTTATTGCCGATGAAACACTGTATTTGCATCCGAATTTAATACAAAAGGCACAATGCCGACTTAAGTACAAGAGGACTGACACTTTCACTTTCTATGATTTGAACCTCTCCTGTCAGTCCGGTGTTAGATTCCGATGCTTCACTTCAGGTATACTGTATATCTTAGACCTTGTTATTGATGATGAAACACAGAAATTGCATCCCAATTTAATACAAGAGGCACAATGCCGACATAAGTACAAGAGGACTGACAGTCTCACTTTCTATGATTTGAACCTCTCCTGTGAGTCCAGTTTTAGATTCCGATGCTTCACTTCAGGTTTACTGTATACCTTGGACCTTTTTATTGACGATGAAACACAGAAATTGCGTCGGAAAAAATTCAAAAAGCACAATGCCGACTTAAGTACAAGAGGACTGACACTCTGACTTTCTATGCTTTGATCCTCTCCTGTGAGTCCAGTTTTAGATTCCGATGCTTCTCTCCAGGTTTACCGTGTATCTTGGACCTTCTTATTGGCGATGAAACACAGAAATTGCATCCGAATTTAATACAAAAGGCACAATGCCGACTCAAGTAAACGAGGAATGACACTCTCACTTTCTATGATTTGAAACTCTCCTGCGTGTCCAGTCTTAGATTCCGATAATTCACTTCTGGTTTATTCTATCCCTTGGACCTTCTTATTGACGATGAAACACAGAGTTTGCATCCGAATTTAATACAAAAGGCACAATGCCGACTTAATAACAAGAGGACTGACACTCTAACTTTCTATGATTTGAACCTCTCCTGTGAGTCCAGTTTTAGATTCCGATGCTTCACCTCAGGATTGTAGTATCCCTTGGACCTTCTTATTGACGATGAAACACAGAAATTGCGTCCCAATTTAATACAAACGGCACAATGCTGACGTAAGTACAAGAGGACTGACACTCTCACATTCTATGATTTGAACCTCTCGTGTGAGTCCAGTTTAAGATTCCGATGCTTCACTTAAGGTTTACTGTATCCCTTGGACCTTCTAATTGACGATGAAACACAGAAATTGCATCCGAATTTAATACAAAAGGCACAATGCCGACTTAGGTAAAAGAGGACTGACACTCTCACTTTCTATGATTTGAACCTTTCCTGTGAGTCCAGTTTTCGATTCCGATGCTTCACTTCAGGTTTACTGTATACCTTGCACCTTCTTATTAACGATGAAACACAGAAATTGCTCGGAATTAAATTCAAAATGCACAATGCCGACTTAAGTACAAGAGGACTAACACTCTAACTTTCTACGATTTGAAGCTCTCTTGTGAGTCCAGTTTTAGATTCCGATGCTTCACTTCAGGTTTACTGTAACCCTTGGACCTTCTTATTGAAGATGAAACACAGAGTGTGCATCCGAATTTAATACAAAAGTCAGAATGCCGTCTTAAGTACAACACGACTGACACTCTAACTTTCTATGATTAGAACCTCTCCTGTGAGTCCAGTTTTGGATTCCCATGCTTCACCTCAGGATTGTAGTATCCCTTGGACCTTCTTATTGACGATGAAACACAGAAATTGCGTCCCAATTTAATACAAAAGGCACAATGCCGACTTAAGTACAAGAGGACTGACACTCTCACTTTCTATGATATGAATCTCTCCTGTGAGTCCAGTTTTACATTCCAATGCTTCACTTCAGGATTACTGTATACCTTGCACCTTCTTATTGACGATGAAACACAGAAATTGCATCGGAATTTAATACAAAAGTACAATGCCAACTTAAGTACAAGAGAACTTACACTCTCACTTTCTATGATTTGAACCTCTCCTGTGAGTCCAGTTTTATATTCCGATGCTTCACTTCAGGTTTACTGTATCCCTTGGAACTTCTTATTGCCGATGAAACACAGTGTTTGCATCCGAATTTAATACAAAAGGCACAATGCCGACTTAAGTACAAGAGGACTGACACTCTACCTTTCTATGATTTGAACCTCTCCTGTGAGTCCAGCTTTAGATTCCGATGCTTCACTTCAGGTTTACCGTGTACCTTGGACCTTCTTATTGACGATTTAACACAGAAATTGCATCGGACTTAAATTGAAAAGGCACAATGCCGACTTAAGTACAGGAGGACTGACACACTAACTTTCTGAAATTGAACCTATCCTCTGAGGCCAGTTTTAGATTCCGATGCTTCACTTCAGGTTTACTGTATACCTTGCACCTTCCTATTGACGATGAAACACAGAAATTGCATCGGAATTTATTACAAAAGCACATTGCCGACTGAAGTACAAGAGTACTGACACTCTCACTTTCTATGATTTGAACCTCTCCTGTGAGTCCAGTTTTAGATTCCGAAGCTCCACTTCAGGTTTACTGTATCCCTTGGACCTTCTTATTGACGATGAAACACAGAGTTTGCATCGGAATTAAATACAAAAGACACAGTGCCCACTTAAGTACAAGAGGACTGACACTCTCACTATCTATGATTTGAACCTCTCCTGTGAGTCCAGTTTTAGATTCCGATGCCTCACTTCAGGTTTACTGTATCTCTTGGACCTTCTTATTGACGATGAAACACAGAAATTGCATCTGAATTTAATACAAAAGGCACAATGCCGACTGAAGTACAAGAGGACTGACACTCTCACTTTCTATGATATGAATCTCTCCTGTGAGTGCAGTTTTACATTCCAATGCTTCACTTCATTATTACTGTATACCTTGCACCTTCTTATTGACGATGAAACACAGAAATTGCATCGGAATTTAGTACAAAAGTACAATGCCAACTTAAGTACAAGAGAACTGACACTCTCACTTTCTATGATTTGAACCTCTCCTGTGAGTCCAGTTTTATATTCCGATGCTTCACTTCAGGTTTACTGTATCCCTTGGAACTTCTTATTGCCGATGAAACACAGTGTTTGCATCCGAATTTAATACAAAAGGCACAATGCCGACTTAAGTACAAGAGGACTGACACTTTCACTTTCTATGATTTGAAACTCTCCTGTGAGTCCAGTCTTAGATTCCGATAATTCACTTCAGGTTTATTCTATCCCTCGGACCTTGTTATTGATGATGAAACACAGAAATTGCATCCGAATTTAATACAAGAGGCACAATGCCGACATAAGTACAAGAGGACTGACAGTCTCACTTTCTATGATTTGAACCTCTCCTGTGAGTCCAGTTTTAGATTCCGATGCTTCACTTCAGGTATACTGTATAACTTAGACCTTGTTATTGATGATGAAACACAGAAATTGCATCCGAATTTAATACAAGAGGCACAATGCCGACATAAGTACAAGAGGACTGACACTCTCACTTCCTATGATTTGACCCTCTGCTGTAAGTCCAGTTTTAGATTCCGTTGCTTCACATCAGGTTTACTGTATACCTTGCACCTTCTTGTTGACGATGAAACACAGATATTGCATCGGAATTTAATACAAAAGGCACAATGACGACTTAAGTACAAGAGAACAGACACTCTCACTTTCTATGATTTGAACCTCTCGTGTGAGTCCAGTTTTAGATTCCGATGCTTCACTTAAGGTTTACTGTATCCCTTGGACCTTCTAATTGACGATGAAACACAGAAATTGCATCCGAATTTAATACAAAAGGCACAATGCCGACTTAGGTACAAGATGACTGACACTCTCACTTTCTATGATTTGAACCTCTCCTGTGAGTCCAGTTTTCGATTCCGATGCTTCACTTCAGGTTTACTGTATACCTTGCACCTTCTTATTAACGATGAAACACAGAAATTGCTCGGAATTAAGTTCAAAATGCACAATGCCGACTTAAGTACAAGAGGACTAACACTCTAACTTTCTATGATTAGAACCTCTCCTGTGAGTCCAGTTTTAGATTCCGATGCTTCACCTCAGGATTGTAGTATCCCTTGGACCTTCTTATTGACGATGAAACACAGAAATTGCGTCCCAATTTAATACAAAAGGCACAATGCCGACTTAAGTACAAGAGGACTGACACTCTCACTTACTATGATATGAATCTCTCCTGTGAGTCCAGTTTTACATTCCAATGCTTCATTTCAGGATTACTGTATACCTTGCACCTTCTTATTGACGATGAAACACAGAAATTGCATCGGAATTTAATACAAAAGTACAATGCCAACTTAAGTACAAGAGAACTTACACTCTCACTTTCTATGATTTCAACCTCTCCTGTGAGTCCAGTTTTATATTCCGATGCTTCACTTCAGGTTTACTGTATCCCTTGGAACTTCTTATTGCCGATGAAACACAGTGTTTGCATCCGAATTTAATACAGAAGGCGCAATGCCGACTTAAGTACAAGGGGACTGACACTTTCACTTTCTATGATTTGAATCTCTCCTGTCAGTCCGGTGTTAGATTCCGATGCTTCACTTCAGGTATACTGTATAACTTGGACCTTGTTATTGATGATGAAACACAGAAATTGCATCCGAATTTAATACAAGAGGCACAATGCCGACATAAGTACAAGAGGACTGACAGTCTCACTTTCTATGATTTGAACCTCTCCTGTGAGTCCAGTTTTAGATTCCGATGCTTCACTTCAGGTTTACTGTATACCTTGGACCTTCTTATTGACGATGAAACACAGAAATTGCGTCAGAATTAAATTCAAAAGGCACAATGCCGACTTAAGTACAAGGGGACTGTCACTCTAACTTTCTATGCTTTGATCCTCTCCTGTGAGTCCAGTTTTAGATTCCGATGCTTCTCTCCAGGTTTACCGTGTATCTTGGACCTTCTTATTGGCGATGAAACACAGAAATTGCATCCGAATATAATACAAAGGGCACAATGCCGACTCAAGTAAACGAGGAATGACACTCTCACTTTCTATGATTTGAAACTCTCCTGTGAGTCCAGTCTTAGATTCCGATAATTCACTTCAGGTTTATTCTATCCCTTGGACCTTCTTATTGACGATGAAACACAGAGTTTGCATCCGAATTTAATACAAAAGGCACAATGCCGACTTATGTACAAGAGGACTGACACTCTAACTTTCTACGATTTGAAGCTCTCTTGTGAGTCCAGTTTTAGATTCCGATGCTTCACTTCAGGTTTACTGTAACCCTTGGACCTTCTTATTGACGATGAAACACAGAGTGTGCATCCGAATTTAATACAAAAGTCACAATGCCGTCTTAAGTACAAGAGGACTGCCACTTTAACTTTCTATGATTAGAACCTCTCCTGTGAGTCCAGTTTTAGATTCCGATGCTTCACCTCAGGATTGTAGTATCCCTTGGACCTTATTATTGACGATGAAACACAGAAATTGCGTCCCAATTTAATACAAAGGGCACAATGCTGACGTAAGTACAAGAGGACTGACACTCTCACTATCTATGATTTGAACCTCTGCTGTAAGTCCAGTTTTAGATTCCGCTGCTTCACATCGGGTTTACTGTATACCTTGCACCTTCTTATTGACGATGAAACACAGATATTGCATCGGAATTTAATACAAATGGCACAATGCCGACTTAAGTACAAGAGAACAGACACTCTCACTTTCTATGATTTGAACCTCTCGTGTGAGTCCAGTTTCGATTCCGATGCTTCACTTAAGGTTTACTGTATCCCTTGGACCTTCTAATTGACGATGAAACACAGAAATTGCATCCGAATTTAATACAAAAGCACAATGCCGACTTAGGTACAAGAGGACTGACACTCTCACTTTCTGTGGTTTGAACCTCTCCTGTGAGTCCAGTTTTATATTCCGATGCTCCACTTCAGGTTTACTGTATCCCTTGGAACTTCTAATTGCCGATGAAACACAGTGTTTGCATCCGAATTTAATACAAAAGGCACAACGCCGACTTAAGTACAAGAGGACTGACACTTTCACTTTCTATGATTTGAACCTCTCCTGTCAGTCCGGTGTTAGATTCCGATGCTTCACTTCAGGTATACTGCATAACTTGGACCTTGTTATTGACGATGAAACACAGAAATTGCATCCGAATTTAATACAAGAGGCACAATGCTGACATAAGTACAAGAGGACTGACACTCTCACTTTCTATGATTTGAACCTCTCCTGTGAGTCCAGTTTTAGATTCCGATGATTCACTTCAGGTTTACTGTATACCTTGGACCTTCTTATTGACGATGAAACACAGAAATTGCGTCGGAATTAAATTCAAAAGGCACAATGCCGACTTAAGTACAAGAGGACTGACACTCTAACTTTCTATGCTTTGATCCTCTGCCGTGAGTCCAGTTTTAGATTCCGATGCTTCTCTCCAGGTTTACCGTGTATCTTGGACCTTCTTATTGGCGATGAAACACAGAAATTGCATCCGAATTTAATACAAAAGGCACAATGCTGACTCAAGTAAACGAGGAATGACACTCTCACTTTCTATGATTTGAAACTCTCCTGTGAGTCCAGTCTTAGATTCCGATAATTCACTTCAGGTTTATTCTATCCCTTGGACCTTCTTATTGACGATGAAACGCAGAGTTTGCATACGAATTTAATACAAAAGGCACAATGCCGACTTAAGTACAAGAGGACTGACACTCTCACTTTCCATGGTTTGAACCTCTCGTGTGAGACCACTTTTAGATTCTGATGCTTCACTTCACGTTTTTCTGTATACCTTGCACTTTCTTATTGACGATGAAACACAGAAATTGCATACGAATTTAATACAAAAATCAGAATGCCGACTTAGGTACAAGTGGACTGACACCCCCACTTTCTACGATTTGAACCTCTCCTGTGAGACCAGTTTTAGATTCCGATGCATCACTTCGGGTTTAATGTATACCTTGCACCTTCTTATTGACGATGAAACACAGAAATTGCATCGGAATTTAATACAAAAGGCACAATGCCGACTTATGTACAAGAGGACTGACACTCTCACTTTCTACGATTTGAACCTCTCCTGTGGGTCCAGTTTTAGATTCCGATGCTTCACTTCAGGCTTACTGTATACCTTGCACATTCTTATTGACGATGAAACACAGAAATTGCATCCGAATTTAATACAAAAGTCACAATGCCGACTTAAGTAAAAGAGGACTGACACTCTCTCTTTCGATGATTTGAACCTCTCCTGTGAGTCCAGTTTTAGATTCCGATCCTTCACTTCAGGTTTACTGTATACCTTTGACCTTCTTATTGACGATGAAACACAGATATTGCATCCGAATTTAATACAAAAGGGAGAATGCCGCTTTAAGTAAAAGAGGACTGACAATCCCACTTTCTTTGATTTGAACCTCTCCTGTAAGTCCAGTTTTAGATTCCGATGCTTCACTTCAGGTATACTGTATCCTTTGGACCTTCTTATTCACGATGAAATACAGAAATTGCATCCAAATTTAATACAAAAGGCACAATGCCGACTCAAGTAAACGAGGAATGACACTCTTACTTTCTATGATTTGAAACTCTCCTGTGAGCCCAGTCTTAGATTCCGATAATTCACTTCAGGTTTATTCTATACCGTGGACCTTATTATTGACGATGAAACACAGAGATTGCATCCGAATTTGATACAAAAGGCACAATGCCGACATAAGTACAAGAGGACTGACACTCTCACTTTCTATGATTTGAACCTCTGCTGTAAGTCCAGTTTATAAAATAAATAAAATAAAATAAAATGAAATAAAACATTAATTATTTTTATCTGTATGATTGGCTCTCCTATGAGTCGTCAGGTTTTGATTATTCGGTATCAGACGCTTGACAATGGCTTTTTCGTAAAGGCAATGTTACTCGTACTTGACCGTGAAATAAAACTGAAATAATCGGACTTCGTAATTAAATCGTTTCCAAAGACTGCTGCGGTAGGTGCGGACTCATAAACAAAATCTCAATATTACAATAATTTGCCAGCCATGCCAAAACGTCGTACAGAGGTGATTGTCTACTAAACAAAAAATTACACAGTTAGTTAAATCAGATATATTCAATGAATAAGCCTACAGTTCATAATCCTACTTACTTTTATAAATATAAATTCTTTACAGAATCGAGTGCCTAGTATGGTTGCAACTCGCAGTAATTTTCTATATCATGAAATATGGCGGTGTGCCAGACAATAAACTAAAATACGTGCTTCTCGCACCACTTCAACCAGGGCTCTTCCTTCTTAATCAAACATACGAGTAACGTAAATGTACTTTAGTTTTATCAGCGACACAGCGCTGCAGTTGTGTGCCATAGGCTTTATTTATTTGTCACTGATTATTTATTTAATTAATATCTCGCGTTTCCGAGGAAACTCACGCTCGGCATGCAAATGTGCCTTTATATTGCCCCCTGAATTGCGAGGCGAAAGGACACACCTGCAGGCGAGCAATTCACCTAAAGGCACAAGAAAATCTAAGTTATCTACAACTATTTACATGACTTACATTATACTGTATATTATATACAAAATTTGAATGACGCGCGTGCGCCGAAAAAGTTCTTATGTTGGCAAAACAGAGTGCGCGCATGCGCAGAAGCGTCTGTGTAACTACGACACTGCCGTTATTTCGTAAATTTAGGTCACGCGGCACAGTATTGCAGTTCATATTGTTCGTGTGCGCGCGCATTTCTTAGTCGTTGCACAAAGAAAATATTCCACCAAGATTACATATGAAGACTACATTCTATGACAGGTAACTTAGTTTTAAAATTACAATATTTGTTATAACACAATACAACTTAGATTGTTGAATGTTCTTAGTTACATAGCATTGCAATGAAATGCTTCAACGAAAAATGTTCTGTTGTTTCAGGTGCGTTGACCTATACACATGGTGTCGTTATCACAGTTCATATTCATCTGCTGCACAATAATTTTTTACAGGTTAGTATCGTCGTGGTAAAGTTTTTTGATCACAGTAACATCGTTGTATAACAACGTGATTAATACATAAGCGTGTCCATTTCCTATTTCCATTATAGTCGTTGTGATGCAGTTCGTTGTGACAAAAAGCATTGTTTATTACAGATCAGACGTGACCCGTCGAGTAATTGGTCCACGTGCAGTTCGTTTTTTTTTTTTTCATTCCGTGGAAGCTTGGTTGCAGAACCTCGGACGGCACATTGCTGGCGTCGATCCTTGGACAGTCCAGGTAAGAGTGTCCGTCACATTTCGAGAACATTTCATTCCCTGAAGTTCCAACCAAAACTCTTCCACCCGTCGTGTTGTTTTCTGGACAGGCACTTTGTGTCCATTTAATCCAGTTAACATCTTGAAGTTGGGTACTGTAGTAATGTCACTAGACGATGCACGAATTATTCACTTCACATTTTCAGTTTTTTGCTGAATATAGCTCACCTAAATGTTCGTTAATGTCCGTGAACAGAGGTTCACTATGCAATGTCTTTTTGGCACTCGTTTTGTTCAAATTTTTACATGATACATCAGTTAAAAAAATAAGTAATTATACGTACACACGTCACATATTTTCTTAGCATAAACATAATACAGTTGCACATAAACATGTTTACATCATCATTACATAGCTATAGGTTATTACATTGTGTCACATTTGATTACATGAATTGCATCCTCTTTAGCGGTTTTGCTGGGATATTATCGATGTTCTTTGTGATGTCATCTGAAATTAAGATAGGTTAGACACAACATTCATTACATCAGTAGGCAAGACCAGGCGTTTTCGCTACTCAATAAATATTCAAAATAGTAAGAGAGAGAAAATGTTCGATTCCTCGCGTTTTGTGCGTGTGTGTAGAGTGTCTGTGTGGCCTTGACTACTGATAGATGCTTTTCGTGTTGAGAGATGTGCGTCTAATCTATTTCTCAAAGTAAAAGATCGCTTCACAGATGACGTCTGTCAGTTCGTCAGGTGTCATATCAAGTCAGTGGTACCTACAATAACAAATGTTCCGTGAAAAATTAACATGTCATTCACTGCTACGTAATCATAAATTTTACTTTAATATTCAGTCTTCTCGGTGGTGCCGCGGCGTTGAAAGATAAGTTCTTCTGTCTTCAACTGCGACTCTGGAACCGCTGAAATGAAAATTTCTATACTACTTATAATCTATGTTGTAATTTGTTTTAGTTCTTGCCACACAGCAGGTCGTTGAGATAACGGTACGTTATATGTCTTATGGTAGAAGATCTTGTGAGGCTTAACTTCAATCTTGTACACATACGTGTTGATAACACCTAATCGTTTGGTAAAAACTTGTAAATATTTGGATAACACTTCCTGTAGTTTTATACGTTCATGTACACTGAGAGCTGTAGCTTCACTTATCTTATGATCAAGCAATGTTTTCAAGTCCATTAGCTCTGTGTCAGATGAGTGTGTTTGCATGTCTTGAATGTCTTTGTCAAGTACTAACTGAACCTTGTACCCTGTACAGTGTTTGTCATGATTTAGAGTTCTCCTGTCCAAATCAATAATAATTACCCTGCTTTTATCATTTAAAATACATTTACCTTTGGAGAAGTCTATAATGCAGTCCTTCTCGCTCATAATATCTATTCCTAATATGCAATTAGTCACAAGGTTTTGTACAACCAGGAATGGCCATTGTACGGTTCCATTACCTATTTTAACGTTTACAAAAACTTGCTTCGTAACCCTACATGACTTATTACCTAGTGCAGTAGTTATTTTACAGTTTTGGGCAGGAAACTCAGGCACAGGTTCCAATTCACACATCTTTTTATAAAAATTAAAAGATAAAACGCTCACAGCTGCACCTGTATCTAGGATAATAGTAGTTGGAATCCCACCTACTACACCAGTAGTGGATGCTAAAACGATTTCATTTGTGTTTAAACGACATTGTGTACTGTCTTGTAAAAGTTCATCTGATATATTGTTATTGTGGTTGTATCTTATAAATAAAACAGGTAGTTTTTGTTTAGAATTACTCGGCATATCATTATTCTGTTGTTCAAGTGTGGTGTCAAATAACTGATTAACACTGAAGCCGCCCCCCAAGGATTCTTCGGCCACGACCTGGGGCAAAGTAGTGACTGTTTCTAGCTTGTTGGATTAGCATTTGTACTAGGTACTGACACAGATTGAGGTTGTGCATCAGGTGTCATTTCTATTATATTCACATTCGGATATTGCCTATTATGATCTCCAAACTTTTGCGGTTGTTGTTGCTGTTGCGCATTATAACTTACCTGTCGGTCGTAAGGTATGCTCCAATTTTGACCTGGTGGCTGCTGTGGTAAAGCAGAGTTTGAATGAAAGTACTGATCGTTACGAGTCCAACCTTGATGCTGTCTTGGCTCGTAGTTATTATTATTCCTATTTCTGTTTGTGTTTTTGTTATTACCTTTGTATCCGTTGTTACCGTTGTAGTTATTACCGCGGTGCCTTTTGTATGGATTGCCGCATGAAATGTTATTACTGTTGTAACTATTGTTCGTATTGAAATACGCGTGTTGATTTTGATTTCCGTACTGAGACGGCATGTGAGTTTGCTGTTTTTGTTGTACCGCGTATCCAACTGTGGGCGCGCCAGAATTGTGTTGGCAAGCCTGCATATTTTGCATACCACTAGTGTAAACATTGTGGCTGCTGTTTTGCCGCGCGAAGCGCTGATCTTCAAGTAACATGTCAACCGAATCTAAAGCTGTTAAAAAATAATCTGAATCGTCATCCGGGATATGTAGAAGTTTTTCCTTAATGTTGAAAGGCAATTTGGCCTTCAACGCTCGGAGTATATCACGTGTTGCGACTGGTACGTCTAAAAAATGTCCCATGTTCAAGTATTTTTCAAAATATCTGCGTAAGTTACCATATTTACTGTTAAAAGTTTCAGGTTCTAAGATTTGTCTTCTGAGTCGCTCCTGGACGGATTGCGACCAGAATTTGTTCGGAAAAGCACGCTGAAACTCACTGTACGTGGTACATACGTCAGCTTGACTGTATGCCCAGACAGCTGCATCGCCTTGAATGTAACCGACAATATATGAAATCTTTTTCCGGTCACTCCAAGTGCGTGGAAATGCGTTACTAAAAGATTTGAGAAAAATCACCGGATGAATGGTTCGTTTTTCTGGGATAAAAATCTGAAATTGCCTGTGTTTCATTAAGCTTTCTTCTTCCTTTGCATTATGATATGGATTTGTACCACTGTAATTACTGCAATGCTCAGCTGGCGAGTAATTACGATAATGTTGCTGTGGTTTACCATGATAATACCTTGTGTTTGTGTTTGCACGTTGTGGTATGTGTTGTTGTCGTGGTGTGTTTTGTTCTTGTGTGTATGTTGTGTGCGGTATGTGTGCGTCATACTCGAATGTATATTGATTTCTGAACTGTACATTTTGACTGATATTTTCGTTACATTCAGACTGTGGTTGATCGGTGAATTGTCTCATGGGTGCAGTGACGGATTGTACTGCGTCACTAATCAGCTGTTTGTTATTAGTGATGTATTCCGCTACGGAGTCGTGCACAATTGTTGGTAAATTTTCACGTATGCATCTATCAAAATGTTTGTCTTTGTTCTCTACCCAATCATGAAATTCTTTATTAATATTTTGAAAATGAGCTGTGGCATCAGATTGTAAGATGTCAGTCAGGTGTTGTTCAACATCGTCAAATTTATTCAGCACGTCAGTAATTCGTTTTTCAAGGTTGTCGTGTACTGAAGGATATGTTTGAATTTGTTCAGTAAGAGCTTCACACGTGACATTAAGGTTTTTTAATTGTGTCTGTAAAAGTGCTACGTCATTTGTAGTCCTTTCTTGTCTCGTATTAAGCTTGGAAAATTTCGTACTGAGTTCAGTCATCTGTTTGGTCAGTGTGGCGTCTATAAGTTCCACACGCTTACATAAAGTGTCATTAGATGCCTTGATTGCTATGAGATCAGATTTAATTTCGTCATTTTGTGTCTTTAACTGTTCATTTTGCGTCTGTAAGGTTGCCATGTTTTCGGCGTTTTGCTTCATTAGCATTTGTAACATGTCGGCAATGTTTACCGTTTGCAAGGTCTCTGCCCCCGCCGCGTCATTAGACGTGACGTCATGCATTAACATGGGCTCTGATTGAGACTTTGAAATTTTTGTGGTGGAAGGCCTATTGTCAAAATTTTCGTCAACACTTGCGTCAATGTTTGATGAATCGTCACTACCGGTTGCTGTCGTAAAGTCATTTTCTAACATTTGTCTCTCGTCCGAGTCGGATTGCGTCTGAATAGTACGTCTTTGCTGTTCCATTTTTGCGTATTGTTTTCTAGTTATGACCATGCCACACGTGATATATGTTTCAAGAAAATATTTGACACGGATTTTAAAATAAAATACAGTTGAGTATGAATCGGTCGTAGCAACAATGGCTGTCTGTTAATTTAAAAATATAAACTGAATTTGAGATTATTGGTAATGGCTGCTGGCCATGTTACATGATATCGTACAGAAGTCGGCCATATTGTACACTCGTGTATTGGTATTGTTGCATACGTTATTGTTTAAGGAAAAATACTGAGAATGGAATTTATCACTGAAACTGTTATGCGGAAAAGAACACTACAGAATTTTACTGAAAAGCTAATACACTGAATTATACGTCTGGTCAAGCCTGCTAATGCAAAGATGCTGCGTCTTACCTTATTTTGCTGGAAGCTTCTTTGCGTCTTCCCGCAAAATTTTATAATTGGCAAATATCTTCTGATTTTTTTATTTCTCATATAGTCAAGTCCAGGACCAGAAGGTTGATTTTTCACATGAAACAAAGAGAACAATGTAACAATGACAAAATAACAAGTCCGACACGCAGTCGCCAATATAAAATAAATAAAATAAAATAAAATAAAATAAAATATTAATTATTTTTATCTGTATGATTGGCCCTCCTATGAGTCGTCAGGTTTTGATTATTCGGTATCAGACGCTTGACAATGGCTTTTTCGTAAAGGCAATGTTACTCGTACTTGACCGTGAAATAAAACTGAAATAATCGGACTTCGTAATTAAATCGTTTCCAAAGCCTGCTGCGGTAGGTGCGGACTCATAAACTAAATCTCAATATTACAATAATTTGCCAGCCATGCCAAAACGTCGTACAGAGGTGATTGTCTACTAAACAAAAAATTACACAGTTAGTTAAATCAGATATATTCAATGAATAAGCCTACCGTTCATAATCCTACATACTTTTATAAATATAAATTCTTTACAGAATCGAGTGCCTAGTATGGTTGCAACTCGCAGTAATTTTCTATATCATGAAATATGGCGGTGTGCCAGACAATAAACTAAAATACGTGCTTCTCGCACCACTTCAACCAGGGCTCTTCCTTCTTAATCGAACATACGAGTAACGTAAATGTACTTTTGTTTTATCAGCGACACAGCGCTGCAGTTGTGTGCCATAGGCTTTATTTATTTGTCACTGATTATTTATTTAATTAATATCTCGCGTTTCCGAGGAAACTCACGCTCGGCATGCAAATGTGCCTTTATAAGTTTTAGATTCCGATGCTTCACATCAGGTTTACTGTATACCTTGCACCTTCTTATTGACGATGAAACACAGATATTGCGGCGGAGTTTAATACAAAAGGCACAATGCCGACTTAAGTACAAGAGAACAAACACTCTCACTTTCTATGATTTGAACCTCTCCTGTGAGTCCAGTTTTAGATTCTGAAGCTTCACTTCAGGTTTACTGTATCCCTTGGACTTTATAATTGACGATGAAACACAGAAATTGCATCCGAATTTAATACAGAAGGCACAATGCCGAATTAGCTACAAGAGGACTGACACTCTCGCTTTCTATGATTTGAACCTCTCCTGTGAGTCCAGTTTTAGATTCCGATGCTTCACTTCAGGTTTACTGTATACCTTGCACCTTATTATTAACGATGAAACACAGAAATAGCATCGGAATTAAATTCAAAATGCACAATGCCGACTTAAGTACAATAGGACTGACACTCTAACTATCTATGATTTGAACCTCTCCTGTGAGTCCAGTATTAGATTCCGATGCTTCACTTCAGATTTACTGTATCCCTTGGACCTTCTTATTGACGATGAAATACAGAAATTGCATCGGAATTTAATACAAAAGGCACAATGCCGACTTAAGTACAAGAGGACTGGCACTCTAACTTTCTAAGATTTGAAAGTCTCCTGTGAGTCCAGTTTTAGATTCCGATGCTTCACTTCAAGTTTGACTGTATACCTTGCACCTTCTTATTCACGATGAAACACAGAAATTGCATCCGAATTTAATACAAAAGGCACAATGCCGACTTAAGTAAAAGAGGACTAACACTCTCACTTTCTATGATTTGAACCTCTCCTGTGAGTCCAGTTTTAGATTCCGATGCTTCACTTCAGGTTTACTGTATCCCTTGGACCTTCTTATTGACGAAGAAACACAGAAATTGAATCCGAATTTAATACAAAAGGGACAATGCCGACTTGAGTAAATGAGGACTGACACTCTCACTTTCTATGATTTGAACATGTCATGTGAGTCCAGTTTTAGATTCCGATGCTTCACTTCAGATTTACTGTATCCCTTGGACCTTCTTATTGACGATGAAACACAGAAATTGCATCCGAATTTAATACAAAAGGCCCAATGCCGATTTAAGTAAAAGAGGACAGACACTGTCACTTTCCATGATTTGAACCTCTCGTGTGAAACCACTTTTTAGATTCTGATGCTTCACTTCAGGTTTTTCTGTATACCTTGCACCTTCTTATTGACGATGAAACACAGAAATTGCATGCGAATTTCATACAAAAATTAGAATGCCGACTTAAGTACAAGTGGACAGACACTCCCACTTTCTACGATTTGAACCTCTCCTGTGAGACTAGTTTTAGATTCCGATGCATCACTTCGGGTTTACTGTATACCTTGCACCTTCTTATTGACGACGTAACACAGAAATTACATCGGAATTTAATACAAAAGGCACAATGCCGACTTATGTACAAGAGGACTGACACTCTCCCTTTCTACGATTTGAACCTCTCCTGTGGGTCCAGTTTTAGATTCCGATGCTTCACTTCAGGTTTACTGTATACCTTGCACATTCTTATTGACGATGAAACACAGAAATTGCATCCGAATTTAATACAAAAGTCACAATGCCGACTCAAGTAAAAGAGGACTGACACTCTCTCTTTCTATGATTTGAACCTCTCCTGTGAGTCCAGTTTTAGATTCCGATGCGTCACTTCAGGTTTACTGTATTCCTTGCACCTTCTTAATGACGATGAAACACAGAAATTGCATCCGAATTTAATACAAAAGGCACAATGCCGACTTAAGTACAAGTGGACTGACACTCCAACTTTGTACGATTTGAAGCTCTCTTGTGAGTCCAGTTTTAGATTCCGATGCTTCACTTCAGGTTTACTGTAACCCTTGGACCTTCTTATTGACGATGAAACACAGAGTGTGCATCCGAATTTAATACAAAATTCACAATGCCGTCTTAAATACAAGAGGACTGACACTTTAACTTTCTATGATTTGAAACTCTCCTGTGAGTCCAGCTTTAGATTCCGATGCTTCACCTCAGGCTTATAGTATCCCTTGGACCTTCTTATTGACGATGAAACACAGAAATTGCGTCCCAATTTAATACAAAAGGCACAATGCTGACGTAAGTAAAAGAGGATTGACACTCTCACTTTCTATGATTTGAACCTCTCCTGTAAGTCCGGTTTTAGATTCCGATGCTTCACATCAGGTTTACTGTATACCTTGCCCCTTCTTATTGACGACGAAACACAGAAATTGCATCGGAATTAAATTCAAAAGGCACAATGCCGACTTGAGTACAAGAGGACTGACACTCTAGCTATCTATGATTTGAACCTCTCCTGTGAGTCCAGTATTAGATTCCGATGCTTCACTTCAGGTTTACTGTATCCCTTGGACCTTCTAATTGACGATGAAACACAGAAATTGCATCCGAATTTAATACAAAAGGCACAATGCCGACTTAGGTACAAGTGGACTGACACTCTCACTTTCTATGATTTGAACCTCTCCTGTGAGTCCAGTTTTAGATTCCGATGATTCACTTCAGGTTTACTGTATACTTTGCACCTTCTTATTAACGATGAAACACAGAAATTGCATCGGAATTAAATTAAAAATGCACAATGCCGACTTAAGTACAAGAGGACTGACACTCTAACTATCTATGATTTGAACCTCTCCTGTGAGTCCAGTATTAGATTCCGATTCTTCACTTCAGATTTACTGTATCCCTTGGACCTTCTTATTGACGATGAAATACAGAAATTGCATCGGAATTTAATACAAAAAGCACAATGCCGGCTTAAGTACAAGACGACTGACACTCTCTCTTTCTATGATTTGAACCTCTCCTGTGAGTCCAGTTTTAGATTCCGACGCTTCACTTCAGGTTTACTGTATACCTTGCACCTTCTTATTGACGATGAAACACAGAAATTGCATCCGAATTTAATACAAAAGGCACAATGCCGACTTAAGTACAAGAGGACTGACACTCTACCTTTCTATGATTTGGACCTCTCCTGTGAGTCCAGCTTTGGATTCCGATGCTTCACTTCAGGTTTACTGTATACCTTGGACCTTCTTATTAAGGATGGAACACAGAAATTGCATCGGACTTAAATTCAAAAGGCACAATGCCGACTTAAGTACAAGAGGAATGACACTCTAACTTTCTAAAATTGAACCTCTCCTATGAGTCCAGTTTTAGATTCCGATGCTTCACTTCATGTTTACTGTATACCTTGCACCTTCCTATTGACGATGAAACACAGAAATTGCATCGGAATTTAATACGAAAGCACAATGCCGACTTAAGTACAAGAGTACTGACTCTCTCACTTTCTATGATTTGAACCTCTCCTGTGAGTCCAGTTTTAGATTCCAAAGCTCCACTTCAGGTTTACTGTATCCCTTGGACCGTCTTATTGACGATGAAGCACAGAGTTTGCATCGGAATTAAATACAAAAGACACAATGCCAACTTAAGTACAAGAGGACTGACACTCTCACTATCTATGATTTGAACTTCTCCTGTCGGTCCAGTTTCAGATTCCGATGCCTCACTTCAGGTTTACTCTATCTCTTGGACCCTCTTATTGACGTTGAAACACAGAGTTTGCATCCGAAATTAATACAAAATGCCCAATGCCGAGTTAAGTACAAGTGTACTGACATTCTCACTTTCTATGATTTGAACCTCTCCTGTGAGTCCCGATTCAGATTCCGATGCTTCACTTCAGGTTTACTGTATCCCCTGGACCTTCTTATTGACGATGAAACACAGAAATTGCATCCGAAGTTAATACAAAAGGCACAATGCCGACTTAAGTACAAGAGGACTGACACTCCAACTTTCTATGATTTGAACCTCCCCTGTGCGTCCAGTTTTAGATTCCGATGCTTCACTTCAGGTTTACCGTATACCTTGCACCTTCTTACTGACGATGAAACACAGAAATTGCGTCGGAATTTAATTCAGAAGGCACAATGCCGACTAAAGTACAAGAGGACTGACACTCTCACTTTCTATGATTTGAACCTCTCCATTTAGTCCAGTTTTAGATTCCGAAGCTTCACTTCAGGTTTACTGTAAGCCTTGCGCCTTCTTATTGACGATGAAACGCAGATATTGCATCCGAATTTATTACAAAAGGCACAATACCGAGTTAAGTACAAGTGGAGTGATACTCTAACTCTCTATGATTTGAACCTCTCCTGTGAGTCCAGTTTTAGATTCCGTTGCTTCACTTCAGGTTTACTGTTTACCTTGAACCTTCTTATTGACGAGAAACACAGAAATTGCATCCGAATTTAATACAAAAATCACAATGCCGACTTAAGTACAAGAGGACTCACACCCTAAGTTTCTATGTTCTAAACCCCTCCTGTGAGTCCAGTTTTAGATTCCGATGCTTCACTTCAGGTTTACTGTATACCTTGGACCTTCTTATTGACGATCAAACACAGAAATTGCATCCGAATTTAGTACAATAGGCACAATGCCGACTTAATTAAAAGAATACTTACACTCTCACTTTCTATGATTTGAACCTTCCTCTGAGTCCAGTTTTAGATTCCGAAGCTTCACTTCAGGTTTACTGTATCTCTTGGACTTTCTTATTAACGATGAAACACAGAAATTGCATCCCAATTTAATACAAAAGGCACTATGCCGACTTAAGTACCAGAGGACAGACACTCTAACTTTCTATGATTTGAACATCTCCTGTGAGTCCAGTTTTCGATTCCGATGAGTCACTTCAAGTTTACTGTATCCCTTGGACCTTCTTATTGACGATGAAACACAGAAATTGCATCTGAATTTAATACAAAAGGCACAATGCCGACTTAAGTACAAGAGGACTGACACTCTCACTTTCTATGATCTGAATCTTTCCTGTGAGTCCAGTTTTACATTCCGATGCTTCACTTCAGATTTACTGTATACCCTGCACCTTCTTATTGACGATGAAACACAGAAATTGCATCGGAATTTAATACAAAAGGCGCAATGACAACTTAAGTACAAGAGAACTGACACTCTCACTTTCTATGATTTGAACCTCTCCTGTGAGTCCAGTTTTAGATACCGATGCTTCACTTCAGGTTTACTGTATCCCTTGGAACTTCTTATTGACGATGAAACACAGAGTTTGCATCCGAATTTTATACAAAAGGCACAATGCCGTCTTAAGTACAAGAGGACTGACACTCTCACTTTCTATGATTTGAACCTCTCCTGTCAGTCCGGTGTTTGATTCCGATGCTTCACTTCAGGTATACTGTATACCTTGGACCTACTTATTGAAGATGAAACACAGAAATTGCACCCGAATTTAATACAAAAGGCACAATGCCGACTTAAGTACAAGGGGACTGACAGTCTTACTTTCTATGATTTGAACCTCTCCTGTGAGTCCAGTTTTAGATTCCGATGCTTCACTTCAGGTATACTGTATCCTTTGGACCTTCTAATTCACGATGAAATTACAGAAATTGCATCAGAATTTAATACAAAAGGCACAATGCCGACTCAAGTAAACGAGGAGTGACACTCTCACCTTCTATGATTTGAACCTCTCCTGTGAGTCCAGTTATAGATTCCGATAATTCACTTCAGGTTTACTCTTTTCCCTTGGACCTTCTTATTGACGATGAAACACAGAGTTTGCATCGGAATTTAATTTAAAAGGCACAATGCCGACTTAAGTACAAGAGAACAGACACTCTCACTTTCTATGATTTGAACCTCTCCTGTGTGTCCAGTTTTAGATTCCGATGTTTCACATCAGGTTTACTGTATACCTTGCACCTTCTAATTGACGATGAAACACAGATATTGCATCGGAATTTAATACAAAAGGCACAATGCCGACTTAAGTACAAGAGAACAGATACTCTCACTATCTATGATTTGAACCTCTCCTGTGAGTCCTGCATCCGAATTTAATACAGAAGGCACAATGCCGACATAAATACAAGAGGACTGACACTCTAAGTCTCTATGATTTGAACCTCACCTGTGAGTCCAGTTTTGGATTCGGATGCTTCTCTTCAGGTTTACTGTATACCTTGCACCTTCTTATCGACGATGAAACACAGAAATTGCATCGGAATTTAATACAAAAGGCACAATGCCGACTTAAGTACATGAGGACTGGCACTCTAAATTTCTAAGATTTGAACCTCTCCTGTGAGTCCTGTTTTAGATTCCGATGCTTCACTTCAAGTTTTGCTGTATACCTTGCACCTTCTTATTGACGATGAAACACAGAAATTGCATCCGAATATAATACAAAAGGCACAATACCGACTTAAGTACAAGAGGAGTGACAATCTAACTTTCTATGATTTGAACCTCTCCTGTGAGTCCAGTTTTAGATTCCGATGCTTCACTTCAGGTTTACATTATCCCTTGGACCTTCTGATTAACGATGAAACACGGAAATTGCATCCGAATTTAATACAAAAGGCACAATGCCGACTTAAGTAAAATAGGACTGACACTCTCACTTTCCATGATTTGAACCTCTCGTGTGAGACCAGTTTTAGATTCTGATGCTTCACTTCAGGTTTTTCTGTATACCTTGCACCTTCTTGTTGACGAAGAAACACAGAAATTGCATCCGAATTTAATACAAAAATCAGAATGCCGACTTAAGTACAAGTGGACTGACACTCCCACTTTCTACGATTTGAACCTCTCCTGTGAGACCAGTTTTAGATACCGATGCATCACTTCAGGTTTACTGTTTTCCTTGCACCTTCTTATTGACGATGAAACACAGAAATTGCATCGGAATTTAATACAAAAGGCACAATGCCGACTTATGTACAAAAGGACTGGTACTCTCACTTTCTACGATTTGAACCACTCCTGTGGGTCCAGTTTTAGATTCCGATGCTTCACTTCAGGTTTACTGTATAGCTTGCACCATCTTATTGGCGATGAAACACAGAAATTGCATCGGAATTAAATTCAAAATGCACAATGCCGACTTAAGTACAAGAGAACTGACACTATAACTGTCTATGATTTGAACCTCTCCTTTGAGTCCAGTAGTAGATTCCGATGCTTCACTTCAGGTTTACTGTATCCCATGGACCTTCTTATTGACGATGAAATACGGAAATTGCATCGGAATTTAATACAAAACGCACAATGTCGACTTAAGTAAAAGAGGACTGACACTCTCTCTTTCTATGATTTGAACGTCTCCTATGAGTCCAGTTTTAGATTCCGATGCTTAACTTCAGGTTTACTGTATACCTTGCACCTTCTTATTGAGGATGAAACACAGAAATTGCATCGGAATTAAATTCAAAAGGCACAATGCCGACTTAAGTACTAGAGGACTGACACTCTAAACCGCTATGATTTGAACCTCTCCTGTGCGTCTAGTTTTAGATTCCGATGCTTCACCTCAGGTATACTGTTTCCCTTGGACCTTCCTATTGACGATGAAACACAGAAATTGCATCCGAATTTAATAAAAAGGCACAATGCCGACTTAAGTACAAGAGGACTGACACTCTCGTTTTCTATGATTTGAACCTCTCCTGTGAGTCCAGTTTTAGATTCCGATGCTTCACTTCAGGTTTACTGTATACCTTGCCCCTTCTTATTGACGATGATACACAGAAATTGCATCGGAATTTAATACAAAAGGCACAATGCCGACTTAAGTACAAGAGGACTGACAGTCTCACTTTCTATGATTTGAACCTCTCCTGTGAGTCCAGTTTTGGATTCCGTTGCCTCACTTTAGGTTTACTGTATACCTTGCACCTTCTTATTGACGAAGAAACACAGAAAATGCATCGGATTTAAATTCAAAAGGCACAATTCCGACTTAAGTACAAGAGGACAGACACTCTAACTTTCTATGATTTGAACCTCTCCTGGGAAACCAGTTTTAGATTCCGATGCTTCACTTCAGGTTTACTGTATCCCTTGGAACTTCTTATTGACGATGAAACACAGAAATTGCATCCGAATTTAATACAAAAGGCACAATGCCGACTTAAGTAAAAGAGGACTGACACTCTCACTTTCTGTGATTTGAACCTCTCCTGTGAGTCCAGTTTTAGATTCCGATGCTTCTCTTCAGGTTTACTGTACACCTTGCACCTTCTTATTGACGATGAGACACAGAAATTGCATCCGAATTTAATACAAAGGGCACAATGCCGACTTAAGTACAAGAGGACTGACACTCTAACTGTCTATGTTCTGAACCTCTCTTGTGAGTACAGTTCTAGATTCCCATGCTACAATTCAGGTATACTGTATCCCTTGGCCCTTCTTATTGACGACGAAACAAAGAGTTTGCATTCCGAAAATATACAAAAAGCACAATGACGACTTAAGTACAAGAGGACTGACACTCTAACATTCTATGATTTGAACCTCTCCTGTAAGTCCAGTTTTAGATTCCGATGCTTCACTTCAGGTTTCCTGTATCCCTTGGACCTTGTTGTTGATGATGAAACACAGAAATTGCATCCGAATTTAATACAAAAGGCACAATGCCGACTTAAGTAAAAGAGGACTGACACTCTCTCTTTCTATGAAATGAACCTCTCCTGCGAGTCCAGTTTTAGATTCCGATGCTTCTCTTCCGGTTTACTGTACACCTTGCACCTTCTTATTGACGATGAAACACAGAAATTGCATCCGAATTTAATACAAAAGGCACAATGCCGACTTAAGTACAAGAGGACTGACGCTCTCCTTTCTATGATTTGAACCTCTCCTGTGAGTCCAGTTTTAGATTCCGATGCTTCGCTTCAGGGTTACTGTATCCCTTGGACCTTCTTATTGGCAATGAAACACAGAAAATGCATCGGAATTAAATAAAAAGGCACAATGCCGACTTAAGTAAAAGAGGACTGACACTCTCCCTTTCTATGATTTGAACCTCTCCTGTGAGTCCAGTTTTAGATTCCGATGCGTCACTTCAGGTTTACTGTATACCTTGCACCTTCTTATTGACGATGAAACACAGATATTCCATCCGAATTTAATAGAAAAGGCACAATGCCGACTTAAGTAAAAGAGGTCTGACATTCTCTCTTTATATGATTTGATCCTCTCCTGTGAGTCCAGTTTTAGATTCCTATGATTCACTTCAGGTTTACTGTATCCCTTGGGTCTTCTTATTGACGATGAAATACAGAAATTGCATCCGAATTTACTACAAAAGGCACAATGCCGACTTAAGTACAAGCGGACTGACACTCCATCTTTCTATGATTTGAACCTCTCCTGTGAGTCCAGTTTTAGATTCCGATGCTTCACATCAAGTTTTACTGTATAACTTGCACCTTCGTATTGACGATGAAACACAGAAATTGCACCCGAATTTAATACAAAAGGCACAATGCCGACTTAAGTAAAAGGGGACTAACACTCTCACTGTCTATGATTTGAACCTCTCCTGTGAGTCCAGTTGTAGATTCCGATGCTTCACTTCAAGTTTACTGTATCCCTTGCACCTTCTTTTTGTCGATGAAACACAGAATTGAATCCGAATTTAATAAAAAAGGCACAATGCCGACTTAAGTGCAAGAGGACTGACACTCTCTCTTTCTATGATTTGAACCTCTCCTGTGAGACCAGTTTTAGATTCCGATGCTTCACTTCAGGTTTACTGTATACCTTGCACCTTCTTATTGGCGATGAAACACAGAAATTGCATCGGAATTAAATTCAAAAGGCACAATGCCGACTTAAGTACAAGGGGACTGACACTCTAAACCGCTATGATTTGAACCTCTCCTGTGCGTCTAGTTTTAGATTCCGATGCTTCACCTCAGGTATACTGTATCCCTTGGACCTTCCTATTGACGATGAAACACAGAAATTGCATCCGAATTTAATAAAAAGGCACAATGCCGACTTAAGAACAAGAGGACTGACACTCTCGTTTTCAATGATTTGAACCCCTCCTGTGAGTCCAGTTTTAGATTCCAATGCTTCACTTCAGGTATACTGTATCCGTTGGACCTTCTTATTGACGACGAAACACACAGTTTGCATTCCGAAAATATACAAAAGGCACAATGACGACTTAAGTACAAGAGGACTGACACTCTAACATTCTATGATTTGAACCTCTCCTGTAAGTCCAGTTTTAGATCCCGATGCTTCGCTTCAGGTTTACTGTATCCCTTGGACCTTGTTGTTGACGATGAAACACAGAAATTGCATCCGAATTTAATACAAAGGGCACAATGCCGACTTAAGTTAAAGAGGACTGACACTCTCTCTTTCTATGAATTGAACCTCTCCTGCGAGTCCAGTTTTAGATCCCGATGCTTCTCTTCAGGTTTACTGTACACCTTGCACCTTCTTATTGACGATGAAACACAGAAAGTGCATCCGAATTTAATACAAATGGCACAATGCCGACTTAAGTACAAGAGGACTGACGCTCTCCCTTTCTATGATTTGAACCTCTCCTGTGAGTCCAGTTTTAGATTCCGATGCTTCGCTTCAGGGTTACTGTATCCCTTGGACCTTCTAATTGACAATGAAACACAGAAAATGCATCGGAATTAAATAAACAAGCACAATGCCGACTTAAGTAAAAGAGGACTGACTCTCTCCCTTTCTATGATTTAAACCTCTCCTGTGAGTCCAGTTTTAGATTCCGATGCTTCACTTCAGGTTTACTGTATACCTTGCACTTTCTTATTGACGATGAAACACAGATATTGCATCCGAATTTAATACAAAAGGCACAATGCCGACTTAAGTAAAAGAGGTCTGACATTCTCTCTTTCTATGATTTGAACCTCTCCTGTGAGTCCAGTTTTCGATTCCGGTTATTCACTTCTGGTTTACTGTATCCCTTGGATCTTCTTATTGACGATGATATACAGAAATTGCATCCGAATTTAATACAAAAGGCACAATGCCGACTTAAGTACAAGCGGACTGACACTCCATCTTTCTATGACTTGAACCTCTCCTGTGAGTCCATTTTTAGATTCCGATGCTTCACATCAAGTTTTACTGTATACCTTGCACCTTCTTATTGACGATGAAACACAGATATTGAATCCGAATTTAATACAAAAGGCACAATGCCGACTTAAGTAAAAGAGGACTAACACTCTCACTTTCTATGATTTGAACCTCTCCTGTGAGACCAGTTGTAGATTCCGATGCTTCACTTCAGGTTTTTCTGTATACCTTGCACCTTCTTATTGATGATGAAACACAGAAATTGCATCCGAATTTAATACAAGAATCAGAATGCCGACTTAAGTACAAGTGGACTGACACTCCCACTTTCTACGATTTGAACCTCTCTTGTGAGACTCGTTTTAGATTCCGATGCATCACTTCGGGTTTACTGTATACCTTGCACCATCTTATTGACGATGAAACACAGAAATTGCATCGGAATTTAATACAAAAGGCACAATGCCGACTTATTTACAAGAGGACAGACACTCTCACTTTCTACGATTTGGACCTCTCCTGTGGGTCCAGTTTTAGAAACCGATGCTTCACTTCAGGTTTACTGTATACCTTGCACCTTCTTATTGACGATGAAACACAGAATTTGCATCCGAATTTAATACAAAAGTCACAATGCCGACTTAAGTAAAAGAGGACTGACACTCTCTCTTTCTATGATTTGATCCTCTCCTGTGAGTCCAGTTTTAGATTCCGATGCATCACTTCAGGTTTACTGTATACCTTGCTCCTTCTTATTGACGATGAAACACAGAAATTGCATCAGAATTTAATACAAAAGGCACAATGCCGACTTAAGTACAAGCGGACTGACACTCTCTCTTTCTATGATTTGAACCTCTCCTGTGAGTCCAGTTTTAGATTTCGATGCTTCACTTCAGGTTTACTGTATACCTTGCACCTTCTTATTGGCGATGAAACACAGAAATTGCATCGGAATTAAATTCAAAATGCACAATGCCGACTTAAGTACAAGAGAACTGACACTCTAACTGTCTATGATTTGAACCTCTCCTGTAAGTCCAGTATTACATTCCGATGCTTCACTTCAGGTTTACTGTATCCCTTGGACCTTCTTATTGACGATGAAATACAGAAATTGCATCGGAATTTAATACAAAAGGCACAATGTCGACTTAAGTAAAAGAGGACTGACACTCTCTCTTTCTATGATTTGAACCTCTCCTATTAGTCCAGTTTTAGATTCCGATGCTTCACTTAAGGTTTACTGTATACCTTGCACCTTCTTATTGACGATGAAACACAGAAATTGCATCGGAATTTAATACAAAAGGCACAATGCCGACTTAGGTAAAAGAGGACTGACACTCTCACTTTCCATGATTTGAACCTCTCGTGTGGACCAGTTTTAGATTCTGATGCTACACTTTAGGTTTTTCTGTATACCTTGCACCTTCTTATTGACGATGAAACACAGAAATTGCATCCGAATTTAATACAAAAATCAGAATGCCGATTTAAGTACAAGTGGATTGACACTCCCACTTTCTACGATTTGAACCTCTCCTGTGAGACCAGTTTTAGATTCCGATGCATCACTTCGGGTTTACTGTATACCTTGCACCTTCTTATTTACAATGAAACACAGAAATTGCATCGGAATTTAATACAAAAGGGACAATGCCGACTTATGTACAAGAGGACTGGCACTCTCACTTTCTACGATTTGAACCTTTCCTGTGGGTCCAGTTTTAGATTCCGATGCTTCACTTCAGGTTTACTGTATATCTTGCACCATCTTATTGGCGATGAAACAGAGAAATTGCATCGGAATTAAATTCAAAATGCACAATGCCGACTTAAGTACAAGAGAACTGACACTCTAACTGTCTATGATTTGAACCTCTCCTGTGAGTCCAGTATTAGATTCCGATGCTTCACTTCAGGTTTACTGTATCCCTTGGACCTTCTTATTGACGATGAAATACAGAAATTGCATCGGAATTTAATACAAAAGGCACAATGTCGACTTAAGTTAAAGAGGACTGACACTCTCTCTTTCTATGATTTGAACCTCTCCTATTAGTCCAGTTTTAGATTCCGATGCTTCACTTAAGGTTTACTGTATACCTTGCACCTTCTTATTGACGATGAAACACAGAAATTGCATCGGAATTAAATTCAAAAGGCACAATGCCGACTTAAGTACAAGAGGACTGACACTCTAAACCGCTATGATTTGAACCTCTCCTGTGCGTCTAGTTTTAGATTCCGATGCTTCACCTCATGTATACTCTATCCCTTGGACCTTCCTATTGACGATGAAACACAGAAATTGCATTAGAATTTAATACAAAGGCACAATGCCGACTTAAGTACAAGAGGACTGACACTCTCGTTTTCAATGATTTGAACCCCTCCTGTGAGTCCAGTTTTAGATTCCGATGCTTCACTTCAGGTGTACTGTATCCGTTGGACCTTCTTATTGGCGACGAAACACAGAGTTTGCATTCCGAAAATATACAAAAGGCACAATGACGACTTAAGTACAAGAGGACTGACACTCTAACATTCTATGATTTGAACCTCTCCTGTAAGTCCAGTTTTAGATTCCGATGTTTCACTTCAGGTTCACTGTATCCCTTGGACCTTGTTGTTGACGATGAAACACAGAAATTGCATCCGAATTTAATACAAAAGGCACAATGCCGACTTAAGTAAAAGAGGACTGACACTCTCTCTTTCTATGAATTGAACCTCTCCTGCGAGTCCAGTTTTAGATTCCGATGCTTCTCTTCAGGTTTACTGTACACCTTGCACCCTCTTGTTGACGATGAAACACAGAAATTGCATCCGAATTTAATACAAAAGGCACAATGCCGACTTAAGTACAAGAGGACTGACGCTCTCCCTTTCTATGATTTGAACCTCTCCTGTGAGTCCAGTTTTAGATTCCGATGCTTTGCTTCAGGGTTACTGTAGCCCTTGGACCTTCTTATTGACAATGAAACACAGAAAATGCATCGGAATTAAATAAAAAGGCACAATGCCGACTTAAGTAAAAGAGGACTGACACTCTCCCTTTCTATGATTTGAACCTCTCCTGTGAGTCCAGTTTTAGATTCCGATGCTTCACTTCAGGTTTACTGTATACCTTGCACCTTCTTATTGGCGATGAAACACAGAAATTGCATCGGAATTAAATTCAAAATGCACAATGCTGACTTACGTACAAGAGGACTGACACTCTAACTATCTATGATTTGAACCTCCCCTGTGAGTCCAGTATTAGATTCCGATGCTTCACTTCAGGTTTACTGTATCCCTTGGACCTTCTTATTGACGATGAAATACAGAAATTGCATCGAAATTTAATACAAAAGGCACAATGCCGACTTAAGTAAAAGAGGACTGACACTCTCTCTTTCTATGATTTGAACCTCTCCAATGAGTCCAGTTTTAGATTCCGATGCTTCACTTCAGGTTTACTGTATACCTTGCACCTTCTTATTGACGATGAAACACAGATATTGCATCCGAATTTAATACAAAAGGCACAAAGCCCACTTAAGTAAAAGAGGTCTGACATTCTCTCTTTCTATTATTTGAACCTCTCCTGTGAGTCCAGTTTTAGATTCCGGTGATTCACTTCAGGTTTACTGTATCCCTTGCTTCGTCTTAATGACGATGAAATACAGAAATTGCATCCGAATTTAATACAAAAGGCACAATGCCGACTTAAGTACAAGCGGACTGACACTCCATCTTTCTATGAATTGAACCTCTCCTGTGAGTCCAGATTTAGATTCCGATGCTTCACATCAAGTTTTACTGTATTCCTTGCACCTTCTTATTGACGAAGAAACACAGAAATCGCATCCGAATTTAATACAAAAGGCACAATGCCGACTTAAGTAAAAGATGATTAACACTCTCATTTTCTATGATTTGAACCTCTCCTGTGAGTCCAGTTGTAGATTCCGATGCTTCACTTCAGGTTTTTCTGTATATCTTGCACCTTCTTATTGATGATGAAACACAGAAATTGCATCCGAATTTAATACAAAAATCAGAATACCGACTTAAGTACAAGTGGACTGACACTCCCACTTTCTACGATTTGAACCTCTCTTGTGAGACCAGTTTTAGATTCCGATGCATCACTTCGGGTTTACTGTATACCTTGCACCTTCTTATTGACGATGAAACACAGAAATTGCATCGGAATTTAATACAAAAGGCACAATGCCGACTTAATTACAAGAGGACTGACACTGTCACTTTCTACGAATTGAACCTCTCCTGTGGGTCCAGTTTTAGATTCCGATGCTTCACTTCAGGTTTACTGTTACCTTGCACCTTCTTATTGACGATGAAACACAGAAATTGCATCCGAATTTAATACAAAAGTCACAATGGCGACTTAGGTAAAAGAGGACTGACACTCTCTCTTTCTATGATTTGATCCTCTCCTGTGAGTCCAGTTTTAGATTCCGATGCATCACTTCAGGTTTACTGTATACCTTGCACCTTCTTATTGACTATGAAACACAGAAATTGCATCAGAATTTAATACAAAAGGCACAATGCCGAATTAAGTACAAGCGGACTGACACTCTCTCTTTCTATGATTTGAACCTCTCCTGTGAGTCCAGTTTTAGATTTCGATGCTTCACTTCAGGTTTACTGTATACCTTGCACCTTCTTATTGGCGATGAAACACAGAAATTGCATCGGAATTAAATTCAAAATGCACAATGCTGACTTACGTACAAGAGGACTGACACTCTAACTATCTATGATTTGAACCTCCCCTGTGAGTCCAGTATTAGATTCCGATGCTTCACTTCAGGTTTACTGTATCCCTTGGACCTTCTTATTGACGATGAAATACAGAAATTGCATCGAAATTTAATACAAAAGGCACAATGCCGACTTAAGTAAAAGAGGACTGACACTCTCTCTTTCTATGATTTGAACCTCTCCAATGAGTCCAGTTTTAGATTCCGATGCTTCACTTCAGGTTTACTGTATACCTTGCACCTTCTTATTGACGATGAAACACAGAAATTGCATCCGAATTTAATAAAAAGGCACAATGCCGACTTAAGTACAAGAGGACTGACACTCTCGTTTTCTATGATTTGAACCTCCCCTGTGAGTCCAGTTTTAGATTCCGATGCTTTACTTCAGGTTTACTGTATACCATGGACCTTCTTATTGACGATGAAACACAGAAATTGCATCGAAATTAAATTCAAAAGGCACAATGCCGACTTAAGTACAAGAGGACTGACACTCTCGTTTTCTATGATTTGAACCTCCCCTGTGAGTCCAGTTTTAGATTCCGATGCTTCACATCAGGTTTACTGTATCCCTTGGAAATTCAAATTGACGATGAAACACAGAAATTGCATCCGAATTTAATACAAAAGGCACAATGCCGTCTTAGGTACAGGAGGACATGACACTCTCACTTTCTATGATTTGAACCTCTCCTGTGAGTCCAGTTTTAGATTCCGATGCTTCACTTTAGGTTTACTGTATACCTTGCACCTTCTTATTGACGATGAAACACAGAAATTGCATCCGAATTTAATACAAAAGGCACAATGCCGACGTAAGTACAAGAGGACTGACACTCTCCATTTGTATGATTTGGACCTCTCCTGTGAGTCCAGTTTTAGATTCCGATGCATCACTTCAGGTATACTGTATCCCTTACACCTTCTTATTGACGATGAAACAAAGAAATTGAATCAGAATTAAATTCAAAAGGCACAATGCCGACTTAAGTACAAGTGGACAGACACTCTAATTTTCTAAGATTTGAACCACTCCTGTGAGTCCAGTTTTAGATTCCGATGCTTCATTTCGGGTTTACTTGATACCTTGGACCTTATTATTGACGATGAAACACAGAAATTGCACACGAATTTTAATACAAAGGGCACAATGCCGACTTAAGTACAAGAGGACCGACACTCTCACTTTCTATGATTTGATCCTCTCCTGTGAGTCCAGTTTTAGATTCCGATGCTTCACTTTAGGTTTACTGAATACCTTGCACCTTCTTATTGACGATGAAACACAGAAATTGCATCCGAATTTAATGCAAAAGGCACAATGCCGACGTAAGTACAAGAGGACTGACACTCTCCATTTGTATGATTTGGACCTCTCCTGTGAGTCCAGTTTTAGATTCCGATGCATCACTTCAGGTATACTGTATCCCTTACACCTTCTTATTGACGATGAAACAAAGAAATTGAATCGGAATTAAATTCAAAAGGCACAATGCCGACTTAAGTACAAGTGGACAGACACTCTAATTTTCTAAGATTTGAACCACTCCTGTGAGTCCAGTTTTAGATTCCGATGCTTCATTTCAGGTTTACTTGATACCTTGGACCTTATTATTGACGATGAAACACAGAAATTGCACACGAATTTTAATACAAAAGGCACAATGCCGACTTAAGTACAAGAGGACTGACACTCTCGTTTTCTATGATTTGAACCTCTCCTGTGAGTCCAGTTTTAGATTCCGATGCTTTACTTCAGGTTTACTGTATACCATGGACCTTCTTATCGACGATGAAACACAGAAATTGCATCGAAATTAAATTCAAAAGGCACAATGCCGACTTAAGTACAAGAGGACTGACACTCTACCTATCTATGATTTGAACCTCTCCTGTGAGTCCAGTTTTAGATTTCCATGCTTCACTTAAGGTTTACTGTATCCCTTGGTCCTTCTTATTGACGATGAAACACAGAAATTGCATCCCAATTTAATACAAAAGGCACAATGCCGACTTAAGTACAAGAGGACTGACACTCTAACTTTCTATGATTTGAACCTCTCCTGTGAGTCACGTTTTAGATTCCGATGCTTCACTTCAGGTATACTGTATACCTTGTACCCTTTTATTGACGGTGAAACACAGAAATTGCATACGAATTTAATACAAAAGACACATTGCCGACTTAAGTACAAGAGGACTGACAGTCTCACTTTCTATGATTTGAACCTCTCCTGTGAGTCCAGTGTTAGATTCCGATGCTTCACTTCAGGTTTACTGTATCCCTTGGACTTTTATTGACGATGAAACACAGATATTGCATCCATATTTTATACAAAAGGCACAAACCGACTTAAGTACAAGAGGAGTGATACTCTAACTTTCTATGATTTGAACCTCTCCTGTAAGTCCAATTTAAGATTCCGATGCTTCACTTCAGGTTTACGGTATCCCTTGGACCTTCTAATTGACGATGAAACACAGAAATTGCATCCGAATTTAATACAAAATGCACAATGCGGACTTAGGTACAGGAGGACATGACACTCTCACTTTCTATGATTTGAACCTCTCCTGTGAGTCCAGTTTTAGATTCCGACTCTTCACTTCAGCTTTACTGTTTACCTTGCACCTTCTTATTGACGATGAAACACAGAAATTGCATCGGAATTTAATACAAAAGGCACAATGCCGACTTAATTACAAGAGGACTGACACTCTCACTTTCTACGATTTGAACCTCTCCTGTGGGTCCAGTTTTAGATTCCGATGCTTCACTTCAGGTTTACTGTATACCTTGCATCTTCTTATTGACGATGAAACACAGAAATTGCATCCGAATTTAATACAAAAGTCACAATGCCGACTTAGGTAAAAGAGGACTGACACTCTCTCTTTCTATGATTTGATCCTCTCCTGTGAGTCCAGTTTTAGATTCCGATGCATCACTTAAGGTTTACTGTATACCTTGCACCTTCTTATTGACGATGAAACACAGAAATAGCATCAGAATTTAATACAAAAGGCACAATGCCGAATTAAGTACAAGCGGACTGACACTCTCTCTTTCTATGATTTGAACCTCTCCTGTGAGTCCAGTTTTAGATTTCGATGCTTCACTTCAGGTTTACTGTATACCTTGCACCTTCTTATTGGCGATGAAACACAGAAATTGCATCGGAATTAAATTCAAAATGCACAATGCTGACTTACGTACAAGAGGACTGACACTCTAACTATCTATGATTTGAACCTCCCCTGTGAGTCCAGTATTAGATTCCGATGCTTCACTTCAGGTTTACTGTATCCCTTGGACCTTCTTATTGACGATGAAATACAGAAATTGCATCGAAATTCAATACAAAAGGCACAATGCCGACTTAAGTAAAAGAGGACTGACACTCTCTCTTTCTATGATTTGAACCTCTCCAATGAGTCCAGTTTTAGATTCCGATGCTTCACTTCAGGTTTACTGTATACCTTGCACCTTCTTATTGACGATGAAACACAGATATTGCATCCGAATTCAATACAAAAGGCACAAAGCCCACTTAAGTAAAAGAGGTCTGACATTCTCTCTTTCTATTATTTGAACCTCTCCTGTGAGTCCAGTTTTAGATTCCGGTGATTCACTTCAGGTTTACTGTATCCCTTGTTTCGTCTTAATGACGATGAAATACAGAAATTGCATCCGAATTTAATACAAAAGGCACAATGCCGACTTAAGTACAAGCGGACTGACACTCCATCTTTCTATGAATTGAACCTCTCCTGTGAGTCCAGATTTAGATTCCGATGCTTCACATCAAGTTTTACTGTATTCCTTGCACCTTCTTATTGACGAAGAAACACAGAAATCGCATCCGAATTTAATACAAAAGGCACAATGCCGACTTAAGTAAAAGATGATTAACACTCTCATTTTCTATGATTTGAACCTCTCCTGTGAGTCCAGTTGTAGATTCCGATGCTTCACTTCAGGTTTTTCTGTATATCTTGCACCTTCTTATTGATGATGAAACACAGAAATTGCATCCGAATTTAATACAAAAATCAGAATACCGACTTAAGTACAAGTGGACTGACACTCCCACTTTCTACGATTTGAACCTCTCTTGTGAGACCAGTTTTAGATTCCGATGCATCACTTCGGGTTTACTGTATACCTTGCACCTTCTTATTGACGATGAAACACAGAAATTGCATCGGAATTTAATACAAAAGGCACAATGCCGACTTAATTAGAAGAGGACTGACACTGTCACTTTCTACGAATTGAACCTCTCCTGTGGGTCGAGTTTTAGATTCCGATGCTTCACTTCAGGTTTACTGTTACCTTGCACCTTCTTATTGACGATGAAACACAGAAATTGCATCCGAATTTAATACAAAAGTCACAATGCCGACTTAGGTAAAAGAGGACTGACACTCTCTCTTTCTATGATTTGATCCTCTCCTGTGAGTCCAGTTTTAGATTCCGATGCATCACTTCAGGTTTACTGTATACCTTGCACCTTCTTATTGACGATGAAACACAGAAATTGCATCAGAATTTAATACAAAAGGCACAATGCCGAATTAAGTACAAGCGGACTGACACTCTCTCTTTCTATGATTTGAACCTCTCCTGTGAGTCCAGTTTTAGATTTCGATGCTTCACTTCAGGTTTACTGTATACCTTGCACCTTCTTATTGGCGATGAAACACAGAAATTGCATCGGAATTAAATTCAAAATGCACAATGCTGACTTACGTACAAGAGGACTGACACTCTAACTATCTATGATTTGAACCTCCCCTGTGAGTCCAGTATTAGATTCCGATGCTTCACTTCAGGTTTACTGTATCCCTTGGACCTTCTTATTGACGATGAAATACAGAAATTGCATCGAAATTTAATACAAAAGGCACAATGCCGACTTAAGTAAAAGAGGACTGACACTCTCTCTTTCTATGATTTGAACCTCTCCAATGAGTCCAGTTTTAGATTCCGATGCTTCACTTCAGGTTTACTGTATACCTTGCACCTTCTTATTGACGATGAAACACAGAAATTGCATCCGAATTTAATAAAAAGGCACAATGCCGACTTAAGTACAAGAGGACTGACACTCTCGTTTTCTATGATTTGAACCTCTCCTGTGAGTCCAGTTTTAGATTCCGATGCTTTACTTCAGGTTTACTGTATACCATGGACCTTCTTATTGACGATGAAACACAGAAATTGCATCGAAATTAAATTCAAAAGGCACAATGCCGACTTAAGTACAAGAGGACTGACACTCTACCTATCTATGATTTGAACATCTCCTGTGAGTCCAGTTTTAGATTCCGATGCTTCACATCAGGTTTACTGTATCCCTTGGAAATTCAAATTGACGATGAAACACAGAAATTGCATCCGAATTTAATACAAAAGGCACAATGCCGTCTTAGGTACAGGAGGACATGACACTCTCACTTTCTATGATTTGAACCTCTCCTGTGAGTCCAGTTTTAGATTCCGATGCTTCACTTTAGGTTTACTGTATACCTTGCACCTTCTTATTGACGATGAAACACAGAAATTGCATCCGAATTTAATACAAAAGGCACAATGCCGACGTAAGTACAAGAGGACTGACACTCTCCATTTGTATGATTTGGACCTCTCCTGTGAGTCCAGTTTTAGATTCCGATGCATCACTTCAGGTATACTGTATACCTTGCACCTTCTTATTGACGATGAAACAAAGAAATTGAATCGGAATTAAATTCAAAAGGCACAATGCCGACTTAAGTACAAGAGGACTGACACTCTCCATTTGTATGATTTGGACCTCTCCTGTGAGTCCAGTTTTAGATTCCGATGCATCACTTCAGGTATACTGTATCCCTTACACCTTCTTATTGACGATGAAACAAAGAAATTGAATCGGAATTAAATTCAAAAGGCACAATGCCGACTTAAGTACAAGTGGACAGACACTCTAATTTTCTAAGATTTGAACCACTCCTGTGAGTCCAGTTTTAGATTCCGATGCTTCATTTCAGGTTTACTTGATACCTTGGACCTTATTATTGACGATGAAACACAGAAATTGCACACGAATTTTAATACAAAAGGCACAATGCCGACTTAAGTACAAGAGGACTGACACTCTCGTTTTCTATGATTTGAACCTCTCCTGTGAGTCCAGTTTTAGATTCCGATGCTTTACTTCAGGTTTACTGTATACCATGGACCTTCTTATTGACGATGAAACACAGAAATTGCATCGAAATTAAATTCAAAAGGCACAATGCCGACTTAAGTACAAGAGGACTGACACTCTACCTATCTATGATTTGAACCTCTCCTGTGAGTCCAGTTTTAGATTTCCATGCTTCACTTAAGGTATACTGTATCCCTTGGTCCTTCTTATTGACGATGAAACACAGAAATTGCATCCCAATTTAATACAAAAGGCACAATGCCGACTTAAGTACAAGAGGACTGACACTCTAACTTTCTATGATTTGAACCTCTCCTGTGAGTCACGTTTTAGATTCCGATGCTTCACTTCAGGTTTACTGTATCCCTTGGACTTTTATTGACGATGAAACACAGATATTGCATCCATATTTTATACAAAAGGCACAAACCGACTTAAGTACAAGAGGAGTGATACTCTAACTTTCTATGATTTGAACCTCTCCTGTAAGTCCAATTTAAGATTCCGATGCTTCACTTCAGGTTTACGGTATCCCTTGGACCTTCTAATTGACGATGAAACACAGAAATTGCATCCGAATTTAATACAAAATGCACAATGCGGACTTAGGTACAGGAGGACATGACACTCTCACTTTCTATGATTTGAACCTCTCCTGTGAGTCCAGTTTTAGATTCCGACTCTTCACTTCAGCTTTACTGTTTACCTTGCACCTTCTTATTGACGATGAAACACAGAAATTGCATCGGAATTTAATACAAAAGGCACAATGCCGACTTAATTACAAGAGGACTGACACTCTCACTTTCTACGATTTGAACCTCTCCTGTGGGTCCAGTTTTAGATTCCGATGCTTCACTTCAGGTTTACTGTATACCTTGCATCTTCTTATTGACGATGAAACACAGAAATTGCATCCGAATTTAATACAAAAGTCACAATGCCGACTTAGGTAAAAGAGGACTGACACTCTCTCTTTCTATGATTTGATCCTCTCCTGTGAGTCCAGTTTTAGATTCCGATGCATCACTTCAGGTTTACTGTATCCCTTGTTTCGTCTTAATGACGATGAAATACAGAAATTGCATCCGAATTTAATACAAAAGGCACAATGCCGACTTAAGTACAAGCGGACTGACACTCCATCTTTCTATGAATTGAACCTCTCCTGTGAGTCCAGATTTAGATTCCGATGCTTCACATCAAGTTTTACTGTATTCCTTGCACCTTCTTATTGACGAAGAAACACAGAAATCGCATCCGAATTTAATACAAAAGGCACAATGCCGACTTAAGTAAAAGATGATTAACACTCTCATTTTCTATGATTTGAACCTCTCCTGTGAGTCCAGTTGTAGATTCCGATGCTTCACTTCAGGTTTTTCTGTATATCTTGCACCTTCTTATTGATGATGAAACACAGAAATTGCATCCGAATTTAATACAAAAATCAGAATACCGACTTAAGTACAAGTGGACTGACACTCCCACTTTCTACGATTTGAACCTCTCTTGTGAGACCAGTTTTAGATTCCGATGCATCACTTCGGGTTTACTGTATACCTTGCACCTTCTTATTGACGATGAAACACAGAAATTGCATCGGAATTTAATACAAAAGGCACAATGCCGACTTAATTAGAAGAGGACTGACACTGTCACTTTCTACGAATTGAACCTCTCCTGTGGGTCGAGTTTTAGATTCCGATGCTTCACTTCAGGTTTACTGTTACCTTGCACCTTCTTATTGACGATGAAACACAGAAATTGCATCCGAATTTAATACAAAAGTCACAATGCCGACTTAGGTAAAAGAGGACTGACACTCTCTCTTTCTATGATTTGATCCTCTCCTGTGAGTCCAGTTTTAGATTCCGATGCATCACTTCAGGTTTACTGTATACCTTGCACCTTCTTATTGACGATGAAACACAGAAATTGCATCAGAATTTAATACAAAAGGCACAATGCCGAATTAAGTACAAGCGGACTGACACTCTCTCTTTCTATGATTTGAACCTCTCCTGTGAGTCCAGTTTTAGATTTCGATGCTTCACTTCAGGTTTACTGTATACCTTGCACCTTCTTATTGGCGATGAAACACAGAAATTGCATCGGAATTAAATTCAAAATGCACAATGCTGATTTACGTACAAGAGGACTGACACTCTAACTATCTATGATTTGAACCTCCCCTGTGAGTCCAGTATTAGATTCCGATGCTTCACTTCAGGTTTACTGTATCCCTTGGACCTTCTTATTGACGATGAAATACAGAAATTGCATCGAAATTTAATACAAAAGGCACAATGCCGACTTAAGTAAAAGAGGACTGACACTCTCTCTTTCTATGATTTGAACCTCTCCAATGAGTCCAGTTTTAGATTCCGATGCTTCACTTCAGGTTTACTGTATACCTTGCACCTTCTTATTGACGATGAAACACAGAAATTGCATCCGAATTTAATAAAAAGGCACAATGCCGACTTAAGTACAAGAGGACTGACACTCTCGTTTTCTATGATTTGAACCTCTCCTGTGAGTCCAGTTTTAGATTCCGATGCTTTACTTCAGGTTTACTGTATACCATGGACCTTCTTATTGACGATGAAACACAGAAATTGCATCGAAATTAAATTCAAAAGGCACAATGCCGACTTAAGTACAAGAGGACTGACACTCTACCTATCTATGATTTGAACATCTCCTGTGAGTCCAGTTTTAGATTCCGATGCTTCACATCAGGTTTACTGTATCCCTTGGAAATTCAAATTGACGATGAAACACAGAAATTGCATCCGAATTTAATACAAAAGGCACAATGCCGTCTTAGGTACAGGAGGACATGACACTCTCACTTTCTATGATTTGAACCTCTCCTGTGAGTCCAGTTTTAGATTCCGATGCTTCACTTTAGGTTTACTGTATACCTTGCACCTTCTTATTGACAATGAAACACAGAAATTGCATCCGAATTTAATACAAAAGGCACAATGCCGACGTAAGTACAAGAGGACTGACACTCTCCATTTGTATGATTTGGACCTCTCCTGTGAGTCCAGTTTTAGATTCCGATGCATCACTTCAGGTATACTGTATACCTTGCACCTTCTTATTTACGATGAAACAAAGAAATTGAATCGGAATTAAATTCAAAAGGCACAATGCCGACTTAAGTACAAGAGGACTGACACTCTCCATTTGTATGATTTGGACCTCTCCTGTGAGTCCAGTTTTAGATTCCGATGCATCACTTCAGGTATACTGTATCCCTTACACCTTCTTATTGACGATGAAACAAAGAAATTGAATCGGAATTAAATTCAAAAGGCACAATGCCGACTTAAGTACAAGTGGACAGACACTCTAATTTTCTAAGATTTGAACCACTCCTGTGAGTCCAGTTTTAGATTCCGATGCTTCATTTCAGGTTTACTTGATACCTTGGACCTTATTATTGACGATGAAACACAGAAATTGCACACGAATTTTAATACAAAAGGCACAATGCCGACTTAAGTACAAGAGGACTGACACTCTCGTTTTCTATGATTTGAACCTCTCCTGTGAGTCCAGTTTTAGATTCCGATGCTTTACTTCAGGTTTACTGTATACCATGGACCTTCTTATTGACGATGAAACACAGAAATTGCATCGAAATTAAATTCAAAAGGCACAATGCCGACTTAAGTACAAGAGGACTGACACTCTACCTATCTATGATTTGAACCTCTCCTGTGAGTCCAGTTTTAGATTTCCATGCTTCACTTAAGGTATACTGTATCCCTTGGTCCTTCTTATTGACGATGAAACACAGAAATTGCATCCCAATTTAATACAAAAGACACAATGCCGACTTAAGTACAAGAGGACTGACACTCTAACTTTCTATGATTTGAACCTCTCCTGTGAGTCACGTTTTAGATTCCGATGCTTCACTTCAGGTATACTGTATACCTTGTACCCTTTTATTGACGGTGAAACACAGAAATTGCATACGAATTTAATACAAAAGACACATTGCCGACTTAAGTACAAGAGGACTGACAGTCTCACTTTCTATGATTTGAACCTCTCCTGTGAGTCCAGTGTTAGATTCCGATGCTTCACTTCAGGTTTACTGTATCCCTTGGACTTTTATTGACGATGAAACACAGATATTGCATCCATATTTTATACAAAAGGCACAAACCGACTTAAGTACAAGAGGAGTGATACTCTAACTTTCTATGATTTGAACCTCTCCTGTAAGTCCAATTTAAGATTCCGATGCTTCACTTCAGGTTTACGGTATCCCTTGGACCTTCTAATTGACGATGAAACACAGAAATTGCATCCGAATTTAATACAAAATGCACAATGCGGACTTAGGTACAGGAGGACATGACACTCTCACTTTCTATGATTTGAACCTCTCCTGTGAGTCCAGTTTTAGATTCCGACTCTTCACTTCAGCTTTACTGTTTACCTTGCACCTTCTTATTGACGATGAAACACAGAAATTGCATCGGAATTTAATACAAAAGGCACAATGCCGACTTAATTACAAGAGGACTGACACTCTCACTTTCTACGATTTGAACCTCTCCTGTGGGTCCAGTTTTAGATTCCGATGCTTCACTTCAGGTTTACTGTATACCTTGCATCTTCTTATTGACGATGAAACACAGAAATTGCATCCGAATTTAATACAAAAGTCACAATGCCGACTTAGGTAAAAGAGGACTGACACTCTCTCTTTCTATGATTTGATCCTCTCCTGTGAGTCCAGTTTTAGATTCCGATGCATCACTTCAGGTTTACTGTATACCTTGCACCTTCTTATTGACGATGAAACACAGAAATAGCATCAGAATTTAATACAAAAGGCACAATGCCGAATTAAGTACAAGCGGACTGACACTCCCTCTTTCTATGATTTGAACCTCTCCTGTGAGTCCAGTTTTAGATTTCGATGCTTCACTTCAGGTTTACTGTATACCTTGCACCTTCTTATTGGCGATGAAACACAGAAATTGCATCGGAATTAAATTCAAAATGCACAATGCTGACTTACGTACAAGAGGACTGACACTCTAACTATCTATGATTTGAACCTCCCCTGTGAGTCCAGTATTAGATTCCGATGCTTCACTTCAGGTTTACTGTATCCCTTGGACCTTCTTATTAACGATGAAATACAGAAATTGCATCGAAATTCAATACAAAAGGCACATTGCCGACTTAAGTAAAAGAGGACTGACACTCTCTCTTTCTATGATTTGAACCTCTCCAATGAGTCCAGTTTTAGATTCCGATGCTTCACTTCAGGTTTACTGTATACCTTGCACCTTCTTATTGACGATGAAACACAGAAATTGCATCCGAATTTAATAAAAAGGCACAATGCCGACTTAAGTAGAAGAGGACTGACACTCTCGTTTTCTATGATTTGAACCTCTCCTGTGAGTCCAGTTTTAGATTCCGATGCTTTACTTCAGGTTTACTGTATACCATGGACCTTCTTATTGACGATGAAACATAGACATTGCGTCGGAATTATATTGAAAAGGCACAATGCCGACTTAAGTACAAGAGGACTGACACTCTAACTTTTCTATGTTTTGATCCTCTCCTGTGAGTCCAGTTTTAGATTCCGATGCTTCACTTCAGGTATACTGTATGACTTGGACCTTCTTATTGACGATGAAACACAGAGTTTCCATCCGAATTTAATACAAAAGACACAATGCCGACTTAAGTACAAGAGGACTGACACTCTAGCTATCTATGATTTGAACATCTCCTGTGAGTCCAGTTTTAGATTCCGATGCTTCACTTCAGGTTTACTGTATCCCTTGGAAATTCTATTTGACGATGAAACACAGAAATTCCAACCGAATTTAATACAAAAGGCACAGTGCCGTCTTAGGTACAGGAGGACATGACACTCTCACTTTCTATGATTTGGACCTCTCCTGTGAGTCCAGTTTTAGAATCCGATGCATCACTTCAGGTATACTGTATCCCTTACACCTTCTTATTGACGATGAAACAAAGAAATTGAATCGGAATTAAATTCAAAAGGCACAATGCCGACTTAAGTACAAGTGGACAGACACTCTAATTTTCTAAGATTTGAACCACTCCTGTGAGTCCAGTTTTAGATTCCGATGCTTCATTTCAGGTTACTTGATACCTTGGACCTTCTTATTGACGATGAAACACAGAAATTGCATACGAATTTTAATACAAAGGGCACAATGCCGACTTAAGTACAAGAGGACCGACACTCTCACTTTCTATGATTTGATCCTCTCCTGTGAGTCCAGTTTTAGATTTCCATGCTTCACTTAAGGTTTACTGTATCCCTTGGTCCTTCTTATTGACGATGAAACACAGAAATTGCATCCCAATTTAATACAAAAGGCACAATGCCGACTTAAGTACAAGAGGACTGACACTCTAGCTATCTATGATTTGAACATCTCCTGTGAGTCCAGTTTTAGATTCCGATGCTTCACTTCAGGTTTACTGTATCCCTTGGAAATTCTAATTGACGATGAAACACAGAAATTGCAACCGAATTTAATACAAAAGGCACAGTGCCGTCTTAGGTACAGGAGGACATGACACTCTCACTTTCTATGATTTGGACCTCTCCTGTGAGTCCAGTTTTAGAATCCGATGCATCACTTCAGGTATACTGTATCCCTTACACCTTCTTATTGACGATGAAACAAAGAAATTGAATCGGAATTAAATTCAAAAGGCACAATGCCGACTTAAGTACAAGTGGACAGACACTCTAATTTTCTAAGATTTGAACCACTCCTGTGAGTCCAGTTTTAGATTCCGATGCTTCATTTCAGGTTTACTTGATACCTAGGACCTTCTTATTGACGATGAAACACAGAAATTGCATACGAATTTTAATACAAAGGGCACAATGCCGACTTAAGTACAAGAGGACCGACACTCTCTCACTTTCTATGATTTGATCCTCTCCTGTGAGTCCAGTTTTAGATTTCCATGCTTCACTTAAGGTTTACTGTATCCCTTGGTCCTTCTTATTGACGATGAAACACAGAAATTGCATCCCAATTTAATACAAAAGGCACAATGCCGACTTAAGTACAAGAGGACTGACACTCTAACTTTCTATGATTTGAACCTCTCCTGTGAGTCCAGTTTTAGATTCCGATGCTTCACATCAGGTATACTGTATACCTTGTACCTTTTTATTGACGGTGAAACACAGAAATTGCATACGAATTTAATACAAAAGACACAATGCCGACCTAAGTACAAGAGGACTGACAGTCTCACTTTCTATGATTTGAACCTCTCCGGTGAGTCCAGTTCTAGAATCCGAAGCTTCACTTCAGGTTTACTGTATACCTTGCACCTTCTTATTGACGATGAAACACCTAAATTGCATCCGAATTTATACAAAAGGCAGAATGCCCCACCTAAGTACAAGAGGACTGACACTCTAACTTTCTATGATTTGAACCTCTCCTGTGAGTCCAGTGTTAGATTCCGATGCTTCACTTCAGGTTTACTGTATCCCTTGACTTTTATTGACGATGAAACACAGATATTGCATCCATATTTTATACAAAAGGCACAAATCGACTTAAGTACAAGAGGAGTGATACTCTAACTTTCTATGATTTGAACCTCTCCTGTAAGTCCTGTTTTAGATTCCGATGCTTCACTTCAGGTTTACGGTATCCCTTGGACCTTCTAATTGACGATGAAACACAGAATTTGCATCCGAATTTAATACAAAATGCACAATGCCGACTTAGGTACATTAGGACATGACACTCTCACTTTCTATGATTTGAACCTCTCCTGTGAGTCCAGCTTTAGATTCCGATTCTTCACTTCAGCTTTACTGTTTACCTTGCTCCTTCTTATTGACGATGAAACACAGAAATTGCATCCGAATTTAATACAAAAGGCACAATGCCGACGTAAGTACAAGAGGACTGACACTCTCTATTTGTATGATTTGGACCGCAACTGTGAGACCAGTTTTAGATTCCGATGCATCCACTTCAGGTTTACTGTATCCCCTTACACCTTCTTATTGACGATGAAACAAAGAAATTGCATCGGAATTAAATTCAAAAGGCACAATGCCGACTTAAGTACAAGTGGACAGACACTCTAATTTTCTAAGATTTGAACCTCTCCTGTGAGTCCAGTTTTAGATTCCGATGCTTCACTTCAGGTTTACTTGATGCCTTGCACCTTCTTATTGACGATGAAACACAGAAATTGCATACGAATTTTAATACAAAGGGCACAGTGCCGACTTAAGTACAAGAGGATTGACACTCTAACTTTCTATGATTTGAACCTCTCCTGTGAGTCCAGTTTTATGATTCCGATGATTCACTTCAGGTATACTGTATACCTTGCACCTTCTTATTGACGATGAAACACCTAAATTGCATCCGAATTTAATACAAAAAGGCAGAATGCCCACCTAAGTACAAGAGGACTGACACTCTAACTTTCTATGATTTGAACCTCTCCTGTGAGTCCAGTTTTGATTCCAATGCTCCACTTCAGGTTTACTGTATCCCATGGACTTCTTATTGACGATGAAACACAGATATTGCATCCATATTTAATACAAAAGGCAACAAACCGACTTATGTACAACAGGAGTGATACTCTAACATTCTATGATTTGAACCTCTCCTGTAAGTCCCAGTTTTAGATTCCGATGCTTCACTTCAGGTTTACTGTATCCCTTGCACCTTCTTATTGACGACGAAACACAGAAATTGCATCCGAATTTAATACAAAAGGCATAATGCCGACTTAAGTAAAAGAGGACTAACACTCTCACTTTCTATGATTTGAACCTCTCCTGTGAGTCCAGTATTAGATTCCGATGCTTCACTTCAGGTTTACTGTATCCCTTGGACCTTCTTATTGACGATGAAACACAGAAATTGAATCCGAATTTAATACAAAAGGGACAATGCCGACTTAAGTACATGAGGACTGACACTCTCACTTTCTATGATTTGAACATCTCATGTGAGTCCAGTTTTTAGATTCCGATGCTTCACTTCAGGTTTCCTGTATCCCTTGGACCTTCTTATTGACGATGAAACACAGAAATTGCATCCGAATTTAATACAAAAGGCACAATGCCGGCTTAAGTAAAAGAGGACTGACACTCTCACTTTACATGATTTGAACCTCTCGTGTGAGACCAGTTTTAGATTCTGATGCTTCACTTCAGGTTTTTCTGTATGCCTTGCACTTTCTTATTGACGATGAAACACAGATATTGCATCCGAATTTAATACAAAAATCAGAATGCCAACTTAAGTACAAGTGGACTGACACTCCCACTTTCTACGATTTGAACCTCTCCTGTGAGACCAGTTTTAGATTCCGATGCATCACTTCGGGTTTACTGTATACCATTGCACCTTCTTATTGACGATGAAACACAGAAATTGCATCGGAATTTAATACAAAAGGCACAATGACTACTTATGTACAAGAGGACTGACGCTCTCACTTTCTACGATTTGAACCTCTCCTGTGGGTCCAGTTCTAGATTCCGATGCTTCACTTCAGGTTTACTGTATACCTTGCACCTTCTTATTGACGATGATACACAGAAATTGCATCGGAATTAAATTCAAAATGCACAATGCCGACTTACGTACAAGAGGACTGACACTCTAACTAACTATGATTTGAACCTCTCCTGTGAGTCCAGTATTAGATTCCGATGCTTCACTTCAGGTTTACTGTATCCCTTGGACCTTCTTATTGACGATGAAATACAGAAATTGCATCGGAATTTAATACAAAAGGCACAATGCCGTTTTAAGTAAAAGAGGACTGACACTCTCTCTTTCTATGATTTGAACCTCTCCAATGAGTCCAGTTTAGATTCCGATGCTTAACTTCAGGTTTACTGTATATCTGGCACCTTCTTATTGACGATGAAACACAGAATTGCATCGGAATTAATTTCAAAAGGCACAATGCCGACTTTAGTACAAGAGGACTGACACTCTAAACCTCTATGATTTGAACCTCTCCTGTGAGTCCAGTTTTAGATTCCGATGTTTCAACCTCAGGTTTACTGTATCCCTTGGACCTTCTTATTGAGGATGAAACATAGAAATTGCATCCGAATTTAATAAAAAAGCACATTGCCGACTTAAGTACAAGAGGGCTGACACTTTCGTTTTTTATGATTTGAACCTCTCCTGTGAGTCCAGTTTTAGATTCCGATGCTTTACTTCAGGTTTACTGTATACCTTGGACCTTCTTATTGACGATGAAACACAGAAATTGCGTCGGAATTAAATTCAAAAAGGCACAATGCCGACTTAAGTACAAGAGGACTGACACTCTAAACTTTCTATGATTTGAACCTCTCCTGTGAGTCCAGTTTTAGTTTCCGATGCTTCACTTCAGGTATACTGTATACCTTGTACCTTTTTATTGACGGTGAAACACAGAAATTGCATACGAATTTAATACAAAAGACACAATGCCGACTTAAGTACAAGAGGACTGACAGTCTCACTTTCTATGATTTGAACCACTCTGGTGAGTCCAGTTCTAGATTCCGAAGCTTCACTTCAGGTTTACTGTATACCTTGCACCTTCTTATTGACGATGAAACACCTAAATTGCATCCGAATTTAATACAAAAGGCAGAATGCCCACCTAAGTACAAGAGGACTGACACTCTAACTTTCTATGATTTGAACCTCTCCTGTGAGTCCAGTGTTAGATTCCGATGCTTCACTTCAGGTATACTGTATACTTGCACCTTCTTATTGACGTTGAAACACCTAAATTGCATCCGAATTTAATACAAAAGGCAGAATGCCCACCTAAGTACAAGAGGACTGACACTCTAACTATCTATGATTTGAACCTCTCCTGTGAGTCCAGTTTTAGATTCCAATGCTTCACTTCAGGTTTACTGTATCCCATGGGACTTCTTATTGCCGATGAAACACAGATATTGCATCCATATTTAATACAAAAGGCACAAACCGACTTATGTACAGCAGGAGTGATACTCTAACTTTCTATGATTTGAACCTCTCCTGTAAGTCCAGTTTTAGATTCCGATGCTTCACTTCAGGTTTACTGTATCCCTTGCACCTCTTATTGACGACGAAACACAGAAATTGCATCCGAATTTAATACAAAAGGCACAATGCCGACTTAAGTAAAAGAGGACTGACACTCTAACTATCTATGATTTGGATCTCTCCTGTGAGTCCAGTATTAGATTCCGATGCTTCACTTCAGGTTTACTGTATCCCTTGGACCTTCTTATTGACGATGAAATACAGAAATTGCATCGAAATTAAATACAAAAGGCACAATGCCGACTTAAGTACAAGAGGACTGGCACTCTAACTTTCTAAGATTTGAACCTCTCCTGTGAGTCCAGTTTTAGATTCCGATGCTTCACTTCAAGTTTTAACTGTATACCTTGCTCCTTCTTATTGACGATGAAACACAGAAACTGCATCCGAATTTAATACAAATGGCACAATGCCGACTTAAGTAAAAGAGGACTAACACTCTCACTTTCTATGATTTGAACCTCTCCTGTGAGTCCAGTTTTAGATTCCGATGCTTCACTTCAGGTTTACTGTATCTCTTGGACCTTCCTATTGACGATGAAACACAGAAATTGAATCCGAATTTAATATAAAAATCAAAATGCCAACTTAAGTACAAGTGGACTGGACACTCCCACTTTCTACGATTTGAACCTCTCCTGTGGGTCCAGTTCTAGATTCCGATGCTTCACTTCAGGTTTACTGTATACCTTGCACCTTCTCATTCACGATGAAACACAGAAATTGCATCCGAATTTAATACAATAGTCACAATGCCGACTTAAGTAAAAGAGGACTGACACTCTTTCTTTCTATGATTTAAACCTCTCCTGTTGAGTCCAGTTTTAGATTCCGATGCTTCACTTCAGGTTTACTGTATACCTTGGACCTTCTTATTGGCGATGAAACACAGAAATTGCATCGGAATTAAATTCAAAATGCACAATGCCGACTTACGTACAAGAGGACTGACACTCTAACTAACTATGATTTGAACCTCTCCTGTGAGTCCAGTATTAGATTCCGATGCTTCACTTCAGGTTTACTGTATCCCTTGGACCTTCTTATTGACGATGAAATACAGAATTTGCATCGGAATCTAATACAAAAGGCACAATGCCGACTTAAGTAGAAGAGGACTGACACTCTCTCTTTCTATGATTTGAACCTCTCCAATGAGTCCAGTTTTAGATTCCGATGCTTAACTTCAGGTTTACTGTATATCTTGCACCTTCTTATTGACGACGAAACACAGAAATTGCATCGGAATTAAATTCAAAAGGCACAATGCCGACTTTAGTACAAGAGGACTGATACTCTAAACCTCTATGATTTGAACCTCTCCTGTGAGTCCAGTTTTAGATTCCGATGTTTCACCTCAGGTTTACTTTATCCCTTGGACCTTCTTATTGAGGATGAAAACATAGAAATTGCATCCGAATTTAATAAAAAGGCACAATGCCGACTTAAGTACAAGAGGGCTAACACTCTCGTTTTCTATGATTTGAACCTCTCCTGTCAGTCCAGTTTTAGATTCCGATGCTTTACTTCAGGTTTACTGTATACCTTGGACCTTCTTATTGACGATGAAACACAGAAATTGCGTCGGAATAAAATTCAAAAGGCACAATGCCGCCTTAAGTACAAGAGGACTGACACTCTAATTTTCTATGTTTTGATCCTCTCCTATGAGTCCAGTTTTAGAATCCGATGCTTCTCTCCAGGTTTACCATGTACCTTGGACCTTCTTATTGGCGATGAAACACAGGAAATTGCATCCGAATTAATTTCAGAAGGCGCAATGCCGAGTTAAGTACAATAGGGCTGACACTCAAACTTTCTATGATTTGAACCTCTCCTGTGAGTCCAGTTTTAGATTCCGAAGCTTCACTTCAGGTATACTGTATGACTTGGACCTTCTTATTGACGATGAAACACAGAGTTTGCATCCGAATTTAATACAAAAGGCACAAACCCGACTCAAGTACAAGAGGTCTGACACTCTAACTTTCTATGATTTCAACCTCTCCTGTGAGTCCAGTTTTAGATTCCGATGCTTCACTTCAGGTTTACAGTATACCTTTGACCTTCTTATTGACGATGAAACACAGATATTGCATCCCAATTTATTACAAAAGGGACAATGCCGACTTAAGTAAAAGAGGACTGACAATCCCACTCTCTATGATTTGAACCTCTCCAGTAAGTCCAGTTTTAGATTCCGATGCTTCACTTCAGGTATATAGTTTCCTTTGGACCTTCGTATTCACGATGAAACACAGAAATTGCATCCGAATTTAATACAAAAGGCACAATGCCGACTCAAGTGAACGAGGAATGACACTCTCACTTTCTATGATTTGAACCTCTCCTCTGAGTCCAGTTTTAGATTCCGATAATTCACTTCAGGTTTACTCTATCCCTTGGACCTTCTTATTGACGATGAAACACAGAGTTTGCATCCGAATTTAATACAGAAGCACAATGCCGACTTAAGTACAAGAGGACTGACACTCTAACACTCTATGATTTGAACCTCTCCTGTGAGTCCAGTTTTAGATTCCGATGCTTCACTTCAGGTATACTGTATACCTTGTACCTTTTTATTGACGATGAAACACAGAAATTGCATACGAATTTAATACAAAAGACACAATGCCGACTTAAGTACAAGAGGACTGACAGTCTCACTTTCTTTGATTAGAACCTCTCCGGTGAGTCCAGCTTTAGATTCCGATGCTTCACTTCAGGTTTACAGTATACCTTGCACCTTCTTATTGACGATGAAACACCTAAATTGCATCCGAATTTAATACAAAAGGCAGAATGCCCACCTAAGTACAAGAGGACTGACACTCTAACTTTCTATGATTTGAACCTCTCCTGTGAGTCTAGTTTTAGAGTCCGATGCTTCACTTCATGTTTACTGTATCCCTTGGACTTCTTATTGACGATGAAACGCAGATATTGCATCCGAATTTAATACAAAAGGCACAAACCGTCTTAAGTACAAGAGGAGTGATACTCTAACTTTCTATGATTTGAAACTCTCCTGTAACTCCAGTTTTAGATTCCGATGCTTCACTTCAGGTTTACCGTATACCTTGAACCTTCTTATTGACGATGAAACACAGAAATTGCATCCGAATTTAATACAAAAGCCACAATGCTCACCTAAGTACCAAAGGACTCACCCCCTAACTTTCTGTGAATTAAACCCCTATTGTGAGTCCAGTTTTAGATTCCGATGCTTCACTTCAGGTTTACTGTATACCTTGGACCTTCTTATTGACGATGATACACAGAAATTGCATCCGAATTTAATACAAAAGGCACAATGTCGACTTAAGTAAAAGAATACTGACACTCCACATTCTAAGATTTGAACCTCTCCTGTGAGTCCAGTTTTAGATTCCGATGCTTCACTTCAGGTTTACTGTACCCCTTGGAGTTTCTTATTGACGATGTAACACAGCAATTGCATCCCAATTTAATACAAAAGGCACAATGCCGACTTAAGTACTAGACGACTGACACTCTAACTTTCTATGATTTGAATCCCTCCTGTGAGTCCAGGTTTAATTCCGTTGCTTCACTTCAGGTATACTGTATAACTTGGACCTTTTTATTGACGATGAAACACAGAAATTGCATACGAATTTAATACAAAAGACACAATGCCGACTTAAGTACAAGAGGACTGACAGTCTCACTTTCTTTGATTTGAACCTCTCCGGTGAGTCCAGTTTTAGATTCCGATGCTTCACTTCAGGTTTACAGTATACCTTGCACCTTCTTATTGACGATGAAACACCTAAATTGCATCCGAATTTAATACAAAAGGCAGAAATCCGACCTAAGTACAAGAGGACTAACACTCTAACTTTCAATGATTTGAACCTCTCCTGTGAGTCCAGTTTTAGATTCCGATGCTTCACTTCAGGTTTACTGTATCCCTTGGACCTTCTTATTAACGATGAAACACAGAAATTGCATCCGAATTTAATACAAAAGGCACAATGCCGACTTAAGTACTAGAGGACGGACAGTCTCACTTTCTATGATTTGAAACTCTCCTGTGAGTCCAGTTTTAGATTCCGATCCATCACTACATGTTTACTGTATACCTTGCACCTTCCTATTGGCGGTGAAACACCTAAATTCAACTGAATTTAATACAAAAGGCAGAATGCCGACCTAAGTACAAGAGGCCTAACAGTCTAACTTTCTATGATTTGAACCTCTCCTGTGAGTCCAGATTTGGATTCCGATGCTCAACTTCAGGTTTACTGTATAATTTGGACCTTCTTATTGACGATGAGACACAGAGTTTGCATCCGAATTTAATACGAAAGGCACAATGCCGTCTTAAATACAAGAGGGCGGACACTCTAACTTTCTATGATTTGAACCTCTCCTGTGAGTCCAATTTTAGATTCCGATGCTTCACCTCAGGTTTACTGTATCCCTTGGACCTTGTTATTGACGATGAAACACAGAGTTTGCATCCGAATTTAATAAAAAAGTCACAATGCCGACTTAAGTACAAGAGGAATGACACTCTAACTTTCTATGATTTGAACCTCTCCTGTGAGTCCAGTTTCAGATTCCGATGCTTCACTACAGGTTTACTGTATCCCTTGGACCTTCTTATTGACGATGAACCACAGAAATTGCATCCGAATTTAATAGAAAAGGCATAATGCCGACTTAAGTACAAGATAACTGACACTCTCACTTTCTATGATTTTAAACTCTCCTGTGAGTCCAGTTTTAGATTCCGATGCTTCACTTCAGGTTTACTGTATACTAGGCACCTTCTAATCGACGATGTAACACAGAAATTGCAACGGAATTAAATTCAAAAGGCACAATGCCGATTTATGTACAAGAGGACTGACACTCTAACTCTCTATGATTTGAACCTCTCCTGTAAGTCCAGTTTTAGATTCCGATGCTTCACTTCAGGTTTACTGTATACCTTGGACCTTCTTATTGACGATGAAACACCTAAATTTCATCTGAATTTAAAACAAAATGCAGAATCCCGACCTAAGTACAAGAGGACTAACACTCTAACTTTCTATGATTTGAACCTCTCCCGTGAGTCCAGTTTTAGATTCCGATGCTTCACTTCAGGTTTACTGTATCCCTTGGACCTTCTTATTGACGATGAAACACAGAAATTGAATCCGAATTTAATACAAAAGTCACAATGCCGACTTAAGTACAAGAATACTGACACTCTCACTTTCTATGATTTGAACCTCTCCTGTGAGTCCAGTTGTAGAGTCCGATGCTTCACTTCAGGTTTACTGTATCCCTTGGACTTCTTATTGACGATGAAACACAGATATTGCATCCGAATTTAATACAAAAGGCACAAACCGACTTAAGTACAAGAGGAGTGATACTCTAACTTTCTATGATTTGAAACTCTCCTGTAACTCCAGTTTTAGATTCCGATGCTTCACTTCAGGTTTACCGTATACCTTGAACCTTCTTATTGACGATGAAACACAGAAATTGCATCCGAATTTAATACAAAAGCCACAATGCTGACCTAAGTACCAGAGGACTCACCCCCTAACTTTCTATGATTTAAACCCCTCCTGTGAGTCCAGTTTTAGATTCCGATACTTCACTTCAGGTTTACTGTATTCCTTGGACCTTCTTATTGACGATGAAACACAGAAATAGCATCCGAATTTAATACAAAAGGCACAATGTCGACTTAAGTAAAAGAATACTGACACTCTCACTTTCTATGATTTGAACCTCTCCTGTGAGTCCAGTTTTAGATTCCGATGCTTCACTTCAGGTTTACTGTACCCCTTGGACCTTTCTATTGACGATGAAACACAGCAATTGCATCCCAATTTAATACAAAAGGCACAATGCCGACTTAAGTACTTGACGACTGACACTCTAACTTTCTATGATTTGAATCTCTCCTGTGAGTCCAGTTTTATTTCCGTTGCTTCACTTCAGGTATACTGTATAAGTTGGACCATCTTATTGACGATGAAACACAGAAATTGCATCCGAATTTAATACAAAAGGCACAATGCCGACTTAAGTACTAGAGGACTGACAGTCTCACTTTCTATGATTTGGAACCCTCCTGTGAGTCCAGATTTGGATTCCGATGCTTCACTTCAGGTTTACTGTATAACTTGGACCTTCTTATTGACGATGAAACACAGAGTTTGCATCCGAAGTTAATACAAAAGGCACAATGCCGTCTTAAATACAAGAGGGCGGACACTCTAACTTTCTATGATTTGAACCTCTCCTGTGAGTCCAGTTTCAGATTCCGATGCTTCACTACAGGTTTACTGTATACCTTGGACCTTCTAATTGGCGATGAAACACAGAAATTGCACCAGAATTTAATACAAAAGGCATAATGCCGACTTAAGTACAAGAGAACTGACACTCTCACTTTCTATGATTTTAACCTCTCCTGTGAGTCCAGTTTTAGATTCCGATGCTTCAACTCAGGTTTACTGTATACTAGGCACCTTCTAATTGACGATGAAACACAGAAATTGCAACGGAATTAAATTCAAAAGGCACAGTGCCGACTTAAGTAAAAGAGGACTGACAGTCTCACTTTCTGTGATTTGAACCTCTCCTGTCAGTCCAGTTTTAGATTCCGATGCTTCCCTTCAGGTTTTCTGTATACATTGCACATTCTTATTGACGATGAAACACAGAAATTGCATCCCAATTTAATACAAAAGGCACAATGCCGACTTAAGTACTAGAGGGCTTACACTCTAACTTTCTATGATTTGAACCTCTCCTGTGAGTCCAGTTTTAATTCCGATGCTTCACTTCAGGTATACTGTATACCTTTGACTTTCTTATTGACGATGAAACACAGAAATTGCATCCGAATTTAATACATTAGGCACAATGGCGACTTAAGTACAAGAGGACTGACAGTCTCACATTCTATGATTTGAACATCTCCTGTGAGTCCACTTTTAGATTCCGATGCATCACTACAGGTTTACTGAATACCTTGCACCTTCTTATTGACGATGAAACACAGGAATTGCATCGGAATTAAATTCAAATGGCACAATGCCGACTTAAGTACAAGAGGACAGACACTCTAACTATCTATGATTTGAACCTCTCCTGTGAGGCCAGTCTCAGATTCCGATGCTTCACTTCAGGTTTACTGTATAAGTTGGACCATCTTATTGACGATGAAACGCAGAAATTGCATCCGAATTTAATACAAAAGGCACAATGCCGACTTAAGTAAAAGATGACTGACACTCTTCCTTTCTATGATTTGAACCTCTCCTGTGAGACAGTTTTAGTTTACGATGCTTCACTTCAGGTTTAATGTATCCGTTGGACATTCTTATTGACGATGAAATACAGAAATTGCATCCGAATTTAATGCAAAAGGCACAAGGAAGACTTAAGTAAAAGAGGATTGACACTCTCTATTTCTATGAATTGAACCTCTCCTGTGAGTCCAGTTTTAGATTCCGATGCTTCACCTCAGGTTTACTGTATACTAGGTACCTTCTTATTGATGATGAAACACTGAAATTGCATCGGAATTAAATTCAAAAGGCACAATGCAGACGTAAGTACAAGAGGACTGACACTCTAACTTTCTATGATTTGAACCTCTCCTGTGAGTCCGGTTTTAGATTCTGATGCTACACTCAAGGTTTACTGTATACCTTGCACCTTCTTATTGACGATGAAACACAGGAATTACATCGGAATTAAATTCCAATGGCACAATGCCGACTTAAGTACAAGAGGACTGACACTCTAACTATCTATGATTTGGACCTCTCCTGTGAGTCCAGTTTTAGATTCCGATGCTTCACTTCAGGTTTACTGTATCCGTTGGACATTCTAATTGACGATGAAACACAGAAATTGCGTCCGAATTTAATACAAAAGGCACATTGCCGACTTAAGTACTAGAGGACTGACACTCTAACGCTCTATGATTTGAACCTCTCCTGTAAGTCCTGTTTTAGATTCCGATGCTTCACTTCAGGTTTACTGTATACGTTGGACCTTCTTATTGACGATGAAACGCAGAAATTGCATCCGAATTTAATACAAAAGGCACAATGCCGACTTAAGTAAAAGATGACTGACACTCTTCCTTTCTATGATTTGAACCTCTCCTGTGAGTCAGTTTTAGTTTACGATGCTTCACTTCAGGTTTAATGTACCCATTGGACCTTCTTATTGACCATGAAGTACAGAAATTTCATCCGAATTTAATGCAAAAGGCACAAGGCAGACTTAAGTAAAAGAGGATTGACACTCTCTATTTCTATGATTTGAACCTCTCCTGTGAGTCCAGTTTTAGATTCCGATGCTTCACCTCAGGTTTACTGTATACTAGGTACCTTCTTATTGATGATGAAACACTGAAATTGCATCGGAATTAAAATCAAAAGGCACAATGCCGACTTAAGTACAAGAGGACTGACACTCTAACTCTCTATGATTTGAACCTCTCCTGTGAGTCCGGTTTTAGATTCCGATGCTTCACTTCAGGTTTACTGTATACCTTGCACCTTCTTATTGACGATGAAATACCTAAATTCAACTGAATTTAATACAAAAGGCAGAATGCCGACCTAAGTACAAGAGGCCTAACAGTCTAAATTTCTATGATTTGAACCTCTCCTGTGAGTCCAGATTTGGATTCCGATGCTTCACTTCAGGTTTACTGTATAACTTGGACCTTCTTATTGACGATGAAACACAGAGTTTGGATCCGAAGTTAATACAAAAGGCACAAAGCCGTCTTAAATACAAGAGGGCGGACACTCTAACTTTCTATGATTTGAACCTCTCCTGTGAGTCCAGTTTTAGATTCCGATGCTTCACCTCAGGTTATCTGTATAACTTGGACCTTCTTATTGACGATCAAACACAGAGTTTGCATCCGAATTTAATTCAAAGGCACAATGCCAAGTTAAGTACAAGAAGACTGACACTCTAACTTTCTATGATATCAACCTCTCCTGTGAGTCTAGTTTTAGATTCCGATGCTTCACCTCAGGTTTACTGTATCCCTTGGACCTTGTTATTGACGATGAAACACAGAGTTTGCATCAGAATTTAATACAAAAGTCACAATGCCGACTTAAGTACAAGAGGACTGACACTCTAACTTTCTATGATTTGAACCTCTCCTGTGAGTCCACTTTCAGATTCCGATGCTTCACTACAGGTTTTCTGTATACCTTGGACCTTCTTATTGGCGATGAAACACAGATATTGCACCCGAATTTAATACAAAAGGCATAATGCCGACTTAAGTACAAGAGAACTGACACTCTCACTTTCTATGATTTGAACCTCTCCAGTGAGTCCAGTTTTAGATTCCGATGCATCAACTCAGGTTTACTGTATACTAGGCACCTTCTAATTGACGATGAAACACAGAAATTGCAACGGAATTAAATTCAAAAGGCACAGTGCCGACTTAAGTAAAAGAGGACTGACAGTCTCACTTTCTGTGATTTGAACCTCTCCTGTCAGTCCAGTTTTAGATTCCGATGCTTCCCTTCAGGTTTTCTGTATTCATTGCACCTTCTTATTGACGATGAAACACAGAAATTGCATCTGAATTAATTACAAAAGGCACAATGCCGACTTCTGTACAAGAGTACTGACACTCTCCCTTTCTATGATTTGAACCTCTCCCGTGAGTCCAGTTTTAGATTACGATGCTTCACTTCAGGTTTAATGTATACCGCGGACCTTCTTATTGACGATGAAACACAGAAATTGCATCCCAATGTAATACAAAATGCACAATGCCGACTTAAGTACAAGAGGACTGACACTCTAACTATCTATGATTTGAACCTCTCCTGTGAGGCCAGTCTTAGATTCCGATGCTTCACTTCAGGTTTACTGTATAAGTTGGACCTTCTTATTGACGATGAAATACAGAAATTGTATCCGAATTTAATGCAAAAGGCACAAGGCAGACTTAAGTAAAAGAGGATTGACACTCTCTATTTCTATGATTTGAACCTCTCCTGTGAGTCCCGTTTTAGATTCCGAAGCTTCACCTCAGGTTTCCTGTATACTAGGTACCTTCTTATTGATGATGAAACACTGAAATTGCATCGGAATTAAATTCAAAAGGCACAATGCCGACTTAAGTACAAGAGGACTGACACTCTAACTTTCTATGATTTGAACCTCTCCTGTGAGTCCGGTATAAGATTCCGATGCTACACTTAAGGTTTACTGTATACCTTGCACCTTCTTATTGACGATGAAACACAGGAATTACATCGGAATTAAATTCCAATGGCACAATGCCGACTTAAGTAAAAGAGGACTGACACTCTCACTTTCTGTGATTTGAACCTCCCATGTCAGTCCAGTTTTAGATTCCGATGCTTCACTTCAGATTTCCTGTATACCTTGCACATTCTAATTGACGATGAAACACAGAAATTGCATCCGAATTTAATACAAAAGGCACAATGCCGAATTACGTACAAGAGGACTGAAACTCTCCCTTTCTATGATTTGAACCACTCCTGTGAGTCCAGTTTTAGTTTACGATGCTTCACTTTAGGTTTAATGTATCCGTTGGACCTTCTTATTGACGATGAAATACAGGAATTGCATCCGAATTCAATACAAAAGGCACAAGGCAGACTTAAGTAAAAGAGGATTGACACTCTCAATTTCTATGATTTGAACCTCTCCTGTGAGTCCAGTTTTAGATTCCGATGCTTCACTTTAGGTTTACTGTATACCTTGCACCTTCTTATTGATGATGAAACAGGAATTACATCGGAATTAAATTCCAATGGCACAATGCCGACTTAAGTACAAGAGGACTGACACTCTAACTATCTATGATTTGGACCTCTCCTGTGAGTCCAGTTTTAGATTCCGATGCTTCACTTCAGGTTTACTGTATCCGTTAGACATTCTAATTGACGATGAAACACAGAAATTGCGTCCGAATTTAATGCAAAAGGCACAATGCCGACTTAAGTACTAGAGGACTGACACTCTAACTCTCTATGATATGAACCTCTCCTGTAAGTCCAGTTTTAGATTCCGATGCTTCACTTCAGGTTTACTGTATACGTTGGACCTTCTTACTGAGGATGAAACGCAGAAATTGCATCCGAATTTAATACAAAAGGCACAATGCCGACTTAAGTAAAAGAACACTGACACTCTTCCTTTCTATGATTTGAACCTCTCCTGTGAGTCAGTTTTAGTTTACGATGCTTCACTTCAGGTTTAATGTATCCGTTGGACCTTCTTATTGACCATGAAATACAGAAATTTCATCCGAATTTAATGCAAAAGGCACAAGGCTGACTTAAGTAAAAGAGGATTGACACTCCCTTATTTCTATGATTTGAACCTCTCCTGTGAGTCCAGTTTTAGATTCCGATGCTTCACCTCAGGTTTACTGTATACTAGGTACCTTCTTATTGACGATGAAACACAGAGTTGCATCCGAAGTTAATACAAAAGGCACAATGCCGTCTTAAATACAAGAGGGCGGACACTCTAACTTTCAATGATTTAAACCTCTCCTGTGAGTCCAGTTTTAGATTCCGATGCTTCACCTCAGGTTATCTGTATAACTTGGACCTTCTTATTGACGATCAAACACAGAGTTTGCATCCGAATTTAATTCAAAGGCACAATGCCAAGTTAAGTACAAGAGGACTGACACTCTAACTTTCTATGATATCAACCTCTCCTGCTAGTCTAGTTTTAGATTCAGATGCTTCACCTCAGGTTTACTGTATCCCTTGGACCTTGTTATTGACGATGAAACACAGAGTTTGCATTAGAATTTAATACAAAAGTCACAATGCCGACTTAAGTACAAGAGGACTGACACTCTAACTTTCTATGATTTGAACCTCTCCTGTGAGTCCAGTTTCAGATTCCGATGCTTCACTACAGGTTTACTGTATACCTTGGACCTTCTTATTGGCGATGAAACACAGAAATTGCACCCGAATTTAATACAAAAGGCATAATGCCGACTTAAGTACAAGAGAACTGACACTCTCACTTTCTATGATTTGAACCTCTCCTGTGAGTCCAGTTTTAGATTCCGATGCGTCAACTCAGGTTTACTGTATACTAGGCACCTTCTAATTGACGATGAAACACAGAAATTGCAACGGAATTAAATTCAAAAGGCACAGTGCCGACTTAAGTAAAAGAGGACTGACAGTCTCACTTTCTGTGATTTGAACCTCTCCTGTCAGTCCAGTTTTAGATTCCGATGCTTCCCTTCAGGTTTTCTGTATACATTGCACCTTCTTATTGACGATGAAACACAGAAATTGCATCTGAATTAATTACAAAAGGCACAATGCCGACTTCTGTACAAGAGTACTGACACTCTCCCATTCTATGATTTGAACCTCTCCCGTGAGTCCAGTTTTAGATTACGATGCTTCACTTCAGGTTTAATGTACACCTCGGACCTTCTTATTGACGATGAAACACAGAAATTGCATCCCAATTTAATACAAAAGGCACAATGCCGACTTAAGTACTAGAGGACTTACACTCTAACTTTCTATGATTTGAACCTCTCCTGTGAGTCCAGTTTTAATTCCGATGCTTCACTTCAGGTATATTGTATACCTTTGACCTTCTTATTGACGATGAAACACAGAAATTGCATCCGAATTTAATACATTAGGCACAATGGCGACTTAAGTACAAGAGGACTGACAGTCTCACTTTCTAGGATTTGAGCATCTCCTGTGAGTCCACTTTTAGATTCCGATGCATCACTACAGGTTTACTGAAAACCTTGCACCTTCTTATTGACGATGAAACACAGGAATTACATCGGAATTAAATTCAAATGGCACAATGCCGACTTAAGTACAAGAGGACTGACACTCTAACTATCTATGATTTGAACCTCTCCTGTGAGGCCAGTCTTAGATTCCGATGCTTCACTTCAGGTTTACTGTATAAGTTAGACCTTCTTATTGACGATGAAACGCAGAAACTGCACCCGAATTTAATACAAAAGGCACAATGCCGACTTAAGTAAAAGATGACTGACACTCTTCCTTTCTAGGATTTGAACCTCTCCTGTGAGTCAGTTTTAGTTTACGATGCTTCTCTTCAGGTTTAATGTATCCGTTGGACCTTCTTATTGACGATGAAATACAGAAATTGCATCCGAATTTAATGCAAAAGGCACAAGGCAGACTTAAGTAAAAGAGGATTGACACTCTCTATTTCTATGATTTGAACCTCTCCTGTGAGTCCAGTTTTAGATTCCGATGCTTCACCTCAGGTTTACTGTATACTAGGTACCTTCTTATTGATGATGAAACACTGAAATAGCATCGGAATTAAATTCAAAAGGCACAATGCCGACTTAAGTACAAGAGGACTGACACTCTAACTTTCTATGATTTGAACCTCTCCTGTGAGTCCGGTTTAAGATTCCGATGCTACACTTAGGGTTTACTGTATACCTTGCACCTTCTTATTGACGATGAAACACAGGAATTACATCGGAATTAAATTCCAATGGCACAATGCCGACTTAAGTAAAAGAGGACTGACACTCTAACTTTCTGTGATTTGAACCTCCCATGTCAGTCCAGTTTTAGATTCCGATGCTTCACTTCAGATTTCCTGTATACCTTGCACATTCTAATTGACGATGAAACACAGAAATTGCATCCGAATTTAATACAAAAGGCACAATGCCAACTTACGCACAAGAGGACTGAAACTCTCCCTTTCTATGATTTGAACCACTCCTGTGAGTCCAGTTTTAGTTTACGATGCTTCACTTTAGGTTTAATGTATCCGTTGGACCTTCTTATTGACGATGAAATACAGAAATTGAATCCGAATTTAATACAAAAGGCACAAGGCAGACTTAAGTAAAAGAGGATTGACACTCTCTATTTCTATGAATTGAACCTCTCCTGTGAGTCCAGTTTTAGATTCCGATGCTTCACTTCAGGTTTACTGTATACTAGGCACCTTCTTATTGATGATGAAACACTCAAATTGCATCGCAATTAAATTCAAAACGCACAATGCCGACTGAAGTACAAGAGGACTGACACTCTAACACTCATTGATTTGAACCTCTCCTGTGAGTCCGGTTTTAGATTCCGATGCTTCACTTCAGGTTTACTGTATACCTTGCACCTTCTTATTGATGATGAAACACAGGAATTACATCGGAATTAAATTCCAATGGCACAATGCCGACTTAAGTACAAGTGGACTGACACTCTAACTATCTATGATTTGAACCTCTCCTGTGAGTCCAGTTTTAGATTCCGATGCTTCACCTCAGGTTTACTGTATTCTAGGTACCTTCTTATTGATGATGAAACACTGAAATTGCATCGGAATTAAATTCAAAAGGCACAATGCCGACTTAAGTACAAGAGGACTGACACTCTAACTTTCTATGATTTGAACCTCTCCTGTGAGTCCGGTTTTAGATTCCGATGCTACACTTAAGGTTTACTGTATACCTTGGACCTTCTAATTGGCGATGAAACACAGAAATTGCACCAGAATTTAATACAAAAGGCATAATGCCGACTTAAGTACAAGAGAACTGACACTCTCACTTTCTATGATTTGAACCTCTCCTGTGAGTCCAGTTTTAGATTCCGATGCTTCAACTCAGGTTTACTGTATACTAGGCACCTTCTAATTGACGATGAAACACAGAAATTGCAACGGAATTAAATTCAAAAGGCACAGTGCCGACTTAAGTAAAAGAGGACTGACAGTCTCACTTTCTGTGATTTGAACCTCTCCTGTCAGTCCAGTTTTAGATTCCGATGCTTCCCTTCAGGTTTTCTGTATACATTGCACATTCTTATTGACGATGAAACACAGAAATTGCATCCCAATTTAATACAAAAGGCACAATGCCGACTTAAGTACTAGAGGGCTTACACTCTAACTTTCTATGATTTGAACCTCTCCTGTGAGTCCAGTTTTAATTCCGATGCTTCACTTCAGGTATACTGTATACCTTTGACTTTCTTATTGACGATGAAACACAGAAATTGCATCCGAATTTAATACATTAGGCACAATGGCGACTTAAGTACAAGAGGACTGACTGTCTCACATTCTATGATTTGAACATCTCCTGTGAGTCCACTTTTAGATTCCGATGCATCACTACAGGTTTACTGAATACCTTGCACCTTCTTATTGACGATGAAACACAGGAATTGCATCGGAATTAAATTCAAATGGCACAATGCCGACTTAAGTACAAGAGGACAGACACTCTAACTATCTATGATTTGAACCTCTCCTGTGAGGCCAGTCTCAGATTCCGATGCTTCACTTCAGGTTTACTGTATAAGTTGGACCATCTTATTGACGATGAAACGCAGAAATTGCATCCGAATTTAATACAAAAGGCACAATGCCAACTTAAGTAAAAGATGACTGACACTCTTCCTTTCTATGATTTGAACCTCTCCTGTGAGTCAGTTTTAGTTTACGATGCTTCACTTCAGGTTTAATGTATCCGTTGGACATTCTTATTGACGATGAAATACAGAAATTGCATCCGAATTTAATGCAAAAGGCACAAGGCAGACTTAAGTAAAAGAGGATTGACACTCTCTATTTCTATGAATTGAACCTCTCCTGTGAGTCCAGTTTTAGATTCCGATGCTTCACCTCAGGTTTACTGTATACTAGGTACCTTCTTATTGATGATGAAACACTGAAATTGCATCGGAATTAAATTCAAAAGGCACAATGCAGACGTAAGTACAAGAGGACTGACACTCTAACTTTCTATGATTTGAACCACTCCTGTGAGTCCGGTTTTAGATTCCGATGCTACACTCAAGGTTTACTGTATACCTTGCACCTTCTTATTGACGATGAAACACAGGAATTACATCGGAATTAAATTCCAATGGCACAATGCCGACTTAAGTAAAAGAGGACTGACACTCTCACTTTCTGTGATTTGAACCACCCATGTCAGTCCAGTTTTAGATTCCGATGCTTCACTTCAGATTTCCTGTATACCTTGCACATTGTAATTGACGATGAAACACAGAAATTGCATCCGAATTTAATACAAAAGGCACAATGCCGACTTACGTACAAGAGGACTGAAACTCTCCCTTTCTATGATTTGAACCACTCCTGTGAGTCCAGTTTTAGGTTACGATGCTTCACTTTAGGTTTAATGTATCCGTTGGACCTTCTTATTGACGATGAAATACAGAAATTGCATCCGAATTTAATACAAAAGGCACAAGGCAGACTTAAGTAAAAGAGGATTGACACTCTCTATTTCTATGATTTGAACCTCTCCTGTGAGTCCAGTTTTAGATTCCGATGCTTCACTTCAGGTTTACTGTATACTAGGCACCTTCTTATTGATGATGAAACACTGAAATTGCATCGGAATTAAATTCAAAAGGCACAATGCCGACTGAAGTACAAGAGGACTGACACTCTAACACTCATTGATTTGAACCTCTCCTGTGAGTCCGGTGTTAGATTCCGATGCTTCACTTCAGGTTTACTGTATACCTTGCACCTTCTTATTGATGATGAAACACAGGAATTACATCGGAATTAAATTCCAATGGCACAATGCCGACTTAAGTACAAGAGGACTGACACTCTAACTATCTATGATTTGGACCTCTCCTGTGAGTCCAGTTTTAGATTCCGATGCTTCACTTCAGGTTTACTGTATCCGTTGGACATTCTAATTGACGATGAAACACAGAAATTGCGTCCGAATTTAATACAAAAGGCACATTGCCGACTTAAGTACTAGAGGACTGACACTCTAACGCTCTATGATTTGAACCTCTCCTGTAAGTCCTGTTTTAGATTCCGATGCTTCACTTCAGGTTTAATGTACCCATTGGACCTTCTTATTGACCATGAAGTACAGAAATTTCATCCGAATTTAATGCAAAAGGCACAAGGCAGACTTAAGTAAAAGAGGATTGACACTCTCTATTTCTATGATTTGAACCTCTCCTGTGAGTCCAGTTTTAGATTCCGATGCTTCACCTCAGGTTTACTGTATACTAGGTACCTTCTTATTGATGATGAAACACTGAAATTGCATCGGAATTAAAATCAAAAGGCACAATGCCGACTTAAGTACAAGAGGACTGACACTCTAACTCTCTATGATTTGAACCTCTCCTGTGAGTCCGGTTTTAGATTCCGATGCTTCACTTCAGGTTTACTGTATACCTTGCACCTTCTTATTGACGATGAAATACCTAAATTCAACTGAATTTAATACAAAAGGCAGAATGCCGACCTAAGTACAAGAGGCCTAACAGTCTAAATTTCTATGATTTGAACCTCTCCTGTGAGTCCAGATTTGGATTCCGATGCTTCACTTCAGGTTTACTGTATAACTTGGACCTTCTTATTGACGATGAAACACAGAGTTTGGATCCGAAGTTAATACAAAAGGCACAAAGCCGTCTTAAATACAAGAGGGCGGACACTCTAACTTTCTATGATTTGAACCTCTCCTGTGAGTCCAGTTTTAGATTCCGATGCTTCACCTCAGGTTATCTGTATAACTTGGACCTTCTTATTGACGATCAAACACAGAGTTTGCATCCGAATTTAATTCAAAGGCACAATGCCAAGTTAAGTACAAGAAGACTGACACTCTAACTTTCTATGATATCAACCTCTCCTGTGAGTCTAGTTTTAGATTCCGATGCTTCACCTCAGGTTTACTGTATCCCTTGGACCTTGTTATTGACGATGAAACACAGAGTTTGCATCAGAATTTAATACAAAAGTCACAATGCCGACTTAAGTACAAGAGGACTGACACTCTAACTTTCTATGATTTGAACCTCTCCTGTGAGTCCACTTTCAGATTCCGATGCTTCACTACAGGTTTTCTGTATACCTTGGACCTTCTTATTGGCGATGAAACACAGATATTGCACCCGAATTTAATACAAAAGGCATAATGCCGACTTAAGTACAAGAGAACTGACACTCTCACTTTCTATGATTTGAACCTCTCCAGTGAGTCCAGTTTTAGATTCCGATGCATCAACTCAGGTTTACTGTATACTAGGCACCTTCTAATTGACGATGAAACACAGAAATTGCAACGGAATTAAATTCAAAAGGCACAGTGCCGACTTAAGTAAAAGAGGACTGACAGTCTCACTTTCTATGATTTGAACCTCTCCTGTGAGTCCGGTATAAGATTCCGATGCTACACTTAAGGTTTACTGTATACCTTGCACCTTCTTATTGACGATGAAACACAGGAATTACATCGGAATTAAATTCCAATGGCACAATGCCGACTTAAGTAAAAGAGGACTGACACTCTCACTTTCTGTGATTTGAACCTCCCATGTCAGTCCAGTTTTAGATTCCGATGCTTCACTTCAGATTTCCTGTATACCTTGCACATTCTAATTGACGATGAAACACAGAAATTGCATCCGAATTTAATACAAAAGGCACAATGCCGAATTACGTACAAGAGGACTGAAACTCTCCCTTTCTATGATTTTAACCACTCCTGTGAGTCCAGTTTTAGTTTACGATGCTTCACTTTAGGTTTAATGTATCCGTTGGACCTTCTTATTGACGATGAAATACAGGAATTGCATCCGAATTCAATACAAAAGGCACAAGGCAGACTTAAGTAAAAGAGGATTGACACTCTCAATTTCTATGATTTGAACCTCTCCTGTGAGTCCAGTTTTAGATTCCGATGCTTCACTTTAGGTTTACTGTATACCTTGCACCTTCTTATTGATGATGAAACACAGGAATTACATCGGAATTAAATTCCAATGGCACAATGCCGACTTAAGTACAAGAGGACTGACACTCTAACTATCTATGATTTGGACCTCTCCTGTGAGTCCAGTTTTAGATTCCGATGCTTCACTTCAGGTTTACTGTATCCGTTAGACATTCTAATTGACGATGAAACACAGAAATTGCGTCCGAATTTAATGCAAAAGGCACAATGCCGACTTAAGTACTAGAGGACTGACACTCTAACTCTCTATGATATGAACCTCTCCTGTAAGTCCAGTTTTAGATTCCGATGCTTCACTTCAGGTTTACTGTATACGTTGGACCTTCTTACGGAGGATGAAACGCAGAAATAGCATCCGAATTTAATACAAAAGGCACAATGCCGACTTAAGTAAAAGAAGACTGACACTCTTCCTTTCTATGATTTGAACCTCTCCTGTGAGTCAGTTTTAGTTTACGATGCTTCACTTCAGGTTTAATGTATCCGTTGGACCTTCTTATTGACCATGAAATACAGAAATTTCATCCGAATTTAATGCAAAAGGCACAAGGCTGACTTAAGTAAAAGAGGATTGACACTCCCTTATTTCTATGATTTGAACCTCTCCTGTGAGTCCAGTTTTAGATTCCGATGCTTCACCTCAGGTTTACTGTATACTAGGTACCTTCTTATTGACGATGAAACACAGAGTTGCATCCGAAGTTAATACAAAAGGCACAATGCCGTCTTAAATACAAGAGGGCGGACACTCTAACTTTCAATGATTTAAACCTCTCCTGTGAGTCCAGTTTTAGATTCCGATGCTTCACCTCAGGTTATCTGTATAACTTGGACCTTCTTATTGACGATCAAACACAGAGTTTGCATCCGAATTTAATTCAAAGGCACAATGCCAAGTTAAGTACAAGAGGACTGACACTCTAACTTTCTATGATATCAACCTCTCCTGCTAGTCTAGTTTTAGATTCAGATGCTTCACCTCAGGTTTACTGTATCCCTTGGACCTTGTTATTGACGATGAAACACAGAGTTTGCATTAGAATTTAATACAAAAGTCACAATGCCGACTTAAGTACAAGAGGACTGACACTCTAACTTTCTATGATTTGAACCTCTCCTGTGAGTCCACTTTCAGATTCCGATGCTTCACTACAGGTTTTCTGTATACCTTGGACCTTCTTATTGGCGATGAAACACAGATATTGCACCCGAATTTAATACAAAAGGCATAATGCCGACTTAAGTACAAGAGAACTGACACTCTCACTTTCTATGATTTGAACCTCTCCAGTGAGTCCAGTTTTAGATTCCGATGCATCAACTCAGGTTTACTGTATACTAGGCACCTTCTAATTGACGATGAAACACAGAAATTGCAACGGAATTAAATTCAAAAGGCACAGTGCCGACTTAAGTAAAAGAGGACTGACAGTCTCACTTTCTGTGATTTGAACCTCTCCTGTCAGTCCAGTTTTAGATTCCGATGCTTCCCTTCAGGTTTTCTGTATTCATTGCACCTTCTTATTGACGATGAAACACAGAAATTGCATCTGAATTAATTACAAAAGGCACAATGCCGACTTCTGTACAAGAGTACTGACACTCTCCCTTTCTATGATTTGAACCTCTCCCGTGAGTCCAGTTTTAGATTACGATGCTTCACTTCAGGTTTAATGTATACCGCGGACCTTCTTATTGACGATGAAACACAGAAATTGCATCCCAATGTAATACAAAATGCACAATGCCGACTTAAGTACAAGAGGACTGACACTCTAACTATCTATGATTTGAACCTCTCCTGTGAGGCCAGTCTTAGATTCCGATGCTTCACTTCAGGTTTACTGTATAAGTTGGACCTTCTTATTGACGATGAAATACAGAAATTGTATCCGAATTTAATGCAAAAGGCACAAGGCAGACTTAAGTAAAAGAGGATTGACACTCTCTATTTCTATGATTTGAACCTCTCCTGTGAGTCCCGTTTTAGATTCCGAAGCTTCACCTCAGGTTTACTGTATACTAGGTACCTTCTTATTGATGATGAAACACTGAAATTGCATCGGAATTAAATTCAAAAGGCACAATGCCGACTTAAGTACAAGAGGACTGACACTCTAACTTTCTATGATTTGAACCTCTCCTGTGAGTCCGGTATAAGATTCCGATGCTACACTTAAGGTTTACTGTATACCTTGCACCTTCTTATTGACGATGAAACACAGGAATTACATCGGAATTAAATTCCAATGGCACAATGCCGACTTAAGTAAAAGAGGACTGACACTCTCACTTTCTGTGATTTGAACCTCCCATGTCAGTCCAGTTTTAGATTCCGATGCTTCACTTCAGATTTCCTGTATACCTTGCACATTCTAATTGACGATGAAACACAGAAATTGCATCCGAATTTAATACAAAAGGCACAATGCCGAATTACGTACAAGAGGACTGAAACTCTCCCTTTCTATGATTTGAACCACTCCTGTGAGTCCAGTTTTAGTTTACGATGCTTCACTTTAGGTTTAATGTATCCGTTGGACCTTCTTATTGACGATGAAATACAGGAATTGCATCCGAATTCAATACAAAAGGCACAAGGCAGACTTAAGTAAAAGAGGATTGACACTCTCAATTTCTATGATTTGAACCTCTCCTGTGAGTCCAGTTTTAGATTCCGATGCTTCACTTTAGGTGTACTGTATACCTTGCACCTTCTTATTGATGATGAAACACAGGAATTACATCGGAATTAAATTCCAATGGCACAATGCCGACTTAAGTACAAGAGGACTGACACTCTAACTATCTATGATTTGGACCTCTCTTGTGAGTCCAGTTTTAGATTCCGATGCTTCACTTCAGGTTTACTGTATCCGTTAGACATTCTAATTGACGATGAAACACAGAAATTGCGTCCGAATTTAATGCAAAAGGCACAATGCCGACTTAAGTACTAGAGGACTGACACTCTAACTCTCTATGATATGAACCTCTCCTGTAAGTCCAGTTTTAGATTCCGATGCTTCACTTCAGGTTTACTGTATACGTTGGACCTTCTTACTGAGGATGAAACGCAGAAATAGCATCCGAATTTAATACAAGAGGCACAATGCCGACTTAAGTAAAAGAAGACTGACACTCTTCCTTTCTATGATTTGAACCTCTCCTGTGAGTCAGTTTTAGTTTACGATGCTTCACTTCAGGTTTAATGTATCCGTTGGACCTTCTTATTGACCATGAAATACAGAAATTTCATCCGAATTTAATGCAAAAGGCACAAGGCTGACTTAAGTAAAAGAGGATTGACACTCCCTTATTTCTATGATTTGAACCTCTCCTGTGAGTCCAGTTTTAGATTCCGATGCTTCACCTCAGGTTTACTGTATACTAGGTACCTTCTTATTGACGATGAAACACAGAGTTGCATCCGAAGTTAATACAAAAGGCACAATGCCGTCTTAAATACAAGAGGGCGGACACTCTAACTTTCAATGATTTAAACCTCTCCTGTGAGTCCAGTTTTAGATTCCGATGCTTCACCTCAGGTTATCTGTATAACTTGGACCTTCTTATTGACGATCAAACACAGAGTTTGCATCCGAATTTAATTCAAAGGCACAATGCCAAGTTAAGTACAAGAGGACTGACACTCTAACTTTCTATGATATCAACCTCTCCTGCTAGTCTAGTTTTAGATTCAGATGCTTCACCTCAGGTTTACTGTATCCCTTGGACCTTGTTATTGACGATGAAACACAGAGTTTGCATTAGAATTTAATACAAAAGTCACAATGCCGACTTAAGTACAAGAGGACTGACACTCTAACTTTCTATGATTTGAACCTCTCCTGTGAGTCCAGTTTCAGATTCCGATGCTTCACTACAGGTTTACTGTATACCTTGGACCTTCTTATTGGCGATGAAACACAGAAATTGCACCCGAATTTAATACAAAAGGCATAATGCCGACTTAAGTACAAGAGAACTGACACTCTCACTTTCTATGATTTGAACCTCTCCTGTGAGTCCAGTTTTAGATTCCGATGCGTCAACTCAGGTTTACTGTATACTAGGCACCTTCTAATTGACGATGAAACACAGAAATTGCAACGGAATTAAATTCAAAAGGCACAGTGCCGACTTAAGTAAAAGAGGACTGACAGTCTCACTTTCTGTGATTTGAACCTCTCCTGTCAGTCCAGTTTTAGATTCCGATGCTTCCCTTCAGGTTTTCTGTATACATTGCACCTTCTTATTGACGATGATACACAGAAATTGCATCTGAATTAATTACAAAAGGCACAATGCCGACTTCTGTACAAGAGTACTGACACTCTCCCATTCTATGATTTGAACCTCTCCCGTGAGTCCAGTTTTAGATTACGATGCTTCACTTCAGGTTTAATGTACACCTCGGACCTTCTTATTGACGATGAAACACAGAAATTGCATCCCAATTTAATGCAAAAGGCACAATGCCGACTTAAGTACTAGAGGACTTACACTCTAACTTTCTATGATTTGAACCTCTCCTGTGAGTCCAGTTTTAATTCCGATGCTTCACTTCAGGTATATTGTATACCTTTGACCTTCTTATTGACGATGAAACACAGAAATTGCATCCGAATTTAATACATTAGGCACAATGGCGACTTAAGTACAAGAGGACTGACAGTCTCACTTTCTAGGATTTGAGCATCTCCTGTGAGTCCACTTTTAGATTCCGATGCATCACTACAGGTTTACTGAATACCTTGCACCTTCTTATTGACGATGAAACACAGGAATTACATCGGAATTAAATTCAAATGGCACAATGCCGACTTAAGTACAAGAGGACTGACACTCTAACTATCTATGATTTGAACCTCTCCTGTGAGGCCAGTCTTAGATTCCGATGCTTCACTTCAGGTTTACTGTATAAGTTAGACCTTCTTATTGACGATGAAACGCAGAAACTGCACCCGAATTTAATACAAAAGGCACAATGCCGACTTAAGTAAAAGATGACTGACACTCTTCCTTTCTATGATTTGAACCTCTCCTGTGAGTCAGTTTTAGTTTACGATGCTTCTCTTCAGGTTTAATGTATCCGTTGGACCTTCTTATTGACGATGAAATACAGAAATTGCATCCGAATTTAATGCAAAAGGCACAAGGCAGACTTAAGTAAAAGAGGATTGACACTCTCTATTTCTATGATTTGAACCTCTCCTGTGAGTCCAGTTTTAGATTCCGATGCTTCACTTCAGGTTTACTGTATACTAGGCACCTTCTTATTGATGATGAAACACTCAAATTGCATCGCAATTAAATTCAAAACGCACAATGCC